>NC_141330.1:18767500-19020000 GCF_037954235.1 Aulostomus chinensis | reverse complement strand
AAACTACTACTATGAGGAACTATACTTACGTAGTATTCATAATATTTCTGCATTATTCATAGATTGTACCATGTTATTCAAGATAAAGGCTTAAAACCTAAAACAAGCAGCTAATTTAAACTAAAAAACACTTAAAGTGTGGAGTCCTATAATCCGCTATTACGTCACCTTTCTTGACCAAATCCATGACATTAATGGTAAATCACTGCAAATTCACCAAAAGGCTCTTCTCCCTGTGAAAAAACTGGCAAAAATGCAACAACAACAACAACAACAACAACAAAAAAACGGTCATTGACAAAAAACACTGAAATATTAAAAAGATCAATAAAATGTTGGAGAGTCTACATATTTAATGTTGTAAGGACAAGGTACATACCGTACCTTCTATTTGACTGGCATAGTCATGCTGGAGTATACTAGCTTCATACACAAGGTGGACTGGCACCATCGATGACAACAGTTCATGACAAAATAATACATGATGAAGTAACGTGTTAAAACAATGATGTGAGTTCAAATAGGGGTCAGACTGACAGAAATGTCCGTCAAGTTTTTGATAAACACCTCTGACATCATAGAGCCTTCCAGAGAGACACAGAGAGGCTTCAACTGAGTAAAATTCACCACAAAGACAGAATAAGAATGTGTTATACTCTCTAAAATACATCTGCTCAAGGAGGAAACAGTGAGTCTGACAGCATGCAGCCAAGGGCTGAAACGACAGCAACGACCGCATCAAGTTGAAAACATTACATTTCAGATTGTCAACAAATTATGCTAATTAATACATATGCATATGATAGAATATAAAAATATTGTAATACAGATGGTGGGGGAGGAGGGTTCTGGATTGCTTGTTAAGAGCAACGCAAGTTTTCAGTTAAAGAAAATGTGGTTTGGTAAGCTGCTGTAGATCACTAGGGCCCCTGTGGGCACAACACTAATATGCTACTGGATAACACTGATTTATTCATATTGCTTTATAACACAAGTGCATCCTGAGCTCAGAACACCTACTTCTGAGGACACCTGAAAGGGAAATAACACTTTTTGGATGACGTATCACTTTAACAGAGTTCTGAAAAAACAAAACGTATGATGATTTAAAAATTGTGGTCCTTTGAATGAACTAAATGCTTATTTTAAGTGTAAAAATGCCTCCCACCGGCCAGTCTGACGTCGGCTATTATAGTCTCAAAACATTCAGGCTTCTCTCTACTTTTTGATCGAGTGTTAATCAGAAAGTGTGCTTTCTACCACCGTGTGCCGTGCTTCACTTCTCCATTTAAGTGTTATCCTGAAAAAAAAAAAAAAAATCCCTCACTTCGTGCCTAAGAGACGTACTCTATGAACATGACACGTCTGGCTATGTATTTCTTTGTCTGCCTATATCAGTCGGTTGGATTTTGCTCTTGATGTCTTTAGAAAGCTACCTTCTTTTGCTCGTAATAAAGGGTCTTGATGAATTATGTAATTTCAGTCAACTTTTACCTCAAGGAAAAGGCACCGGGGAAATGAGCATAAAGAAGCATTGTTCCTTATTGCGCCTGTAAAAACATTATCGCAACTTCCATTCAATCACACAATAACGGCAGTCCTATAAAGAAAGTTCTCAGACAATCTTTAGTCCTGGAGGAGTGCTCAGTTAGTTGTTTCCCGTTGACTTGTTTTTGAAGAGTGGTCTTTGTTTCTCCAAGATTAAAATTCAATGAGGAAAAAAACCCAATGGAGTGTAATAAGAAAAACAAAAATTGCCCTGCGTTGCCAGCCAGAAGGTATAGAACGCCATTTGTGTTTCATTATTTATAGTGAAGCTATACATTTATTTTTTCCAAGTCATGTCCTCTTCCTGTGTTGCTGGGAACTGTGCACTGCCTGTAGTGCAGCTGCCACGCTTCGCTGATGACTAAATCGCCAATTTCCCTTTAGCCGGACGTCATTCTCAACCACATCATGCCGAGGCCCATTTTGATGACATCATCATTTACCCCAGTGGGTAAAAGGGTGTCATGGATGGCTGCACTTCCATATCTGGTCGTCCATTGCCCAACACAGCAGTGTCCCCTCTCAGAACTCCCTGCAGCAGCAGACAACTTGATCACATTCTCCCTCATTTCCATTTAACTGCCATGCCACACTGGCTTCCAAACATTCCACAAGTGGCACGAGATTCATTTGCATGCAGGGACACAAAAACACACATAAAATTAGTCTGATTTTATTCACTTTGAAGGAAAACTTCCTGCCCTAATGCCACATGGTAAACACTGGTAGAGGTAACTAATGCGGAGGAGAGATAACTCTCCAAATGGTCCTTGCTGTATGGATTAATATTTATAATTCAAATCAGTTGTAGGACCTCAGTGTAAAGGCGTATTATTCATAACTAACTGATGGTGATAAACGAAGCTACAGAGCCAGTGACATGCGATTCGATAAAAATGTATGCGGGGATTAATTTCTTGTTTTTTAATCTAAGACGATAAAGTGGGATGAGCCAGCGCTGTTGGCTCCATTATCATTGTACGGTGGATGTGAGCAGTTCAGTCATTTTCAACTGATAAAGGCCTCGCCTGTAAGGACCTTCTGAAATGCATTTATCTTGAAATAAAACTTTTGTTTTTATCATTATCTTGGAATAACGGTAACAGGTTCAGAATTCCCAAAGTAATGACAAATATTGTGCATTCTTTCTTGGTTTCTGTCTGAATTTCAGCAGCAACATTCTATGTATGCTAGTTCTTGTGTTGTGGAGTTATAGAGGGATGAGAAAGCAACACAGACGCATTGGTAAATCATAAAAAAACAGAAACAACTTGATATGTAAAGAAATTGACAAGGACAAAAATCAAACTTGGAACTATAAAATAATTTAAGTTCTAGGTTGTTGTTTTTTTTCCCACATTAAATCTTTACGAATTGACCGTTTACGGCTTTATTGTATAACTGGATAACAACAGATAGAACAACTGATGTGAAACAGTAATGTGTTTTCCTCATCCCTCTTGCGCCGGCGCAGTGTCACACACATTCAGATAGATCATGCTGAGGATCAAGAATGTGGTCATCTTATACATATGTGTGATTTTATTTTATAAGGACGCGTATGAAGCGACAGTCGTGCTTTTATAACTCGCCAACCGTAGAGCAGCCCTGCCTCTGTGACAGTCAGCTGGGTGTCCTCACTGCTCTCTCCACGCTTTTGACCTTGCTCTCTGACTCCAGACACACACTCAGAGAAACATGGTTTTCTCAGACATGGCAGCAGGCCAAAATAAATAACCTGTCCTCAGAGTGTGTCGGCAGAACCACAAGAAACTCAAAACCAAGACCCAGCAGCACTCACTCGCAGGCTATCAGCGAATGACTTGCTGAAATTTTAATTGTCCGAATGCATCATGTGGTTTGGAAACAAAATCAAATCAGGACGGATCATCCTTCCTCTCTGACACCCGTCCAACGGAGAGTAGCATTTTTGATTAGGGTTTCATTTATTCATTTTAGGAGGCTCTGATTTCAAGGTCGGGTTACACCAACTTGGGGGACAAACAGATGACATTGTATGGATAGGTAATTCAAGAGTCTGCATGCTTCGATCCTCACAGATAAGAGGGAGATAAGAGACAGGTGTCTTGTAGAATAGAGGACATCCATCTGGAAATTCAATCGCCAAAGCTCAGTCAAAAATGTTTCCATGAAAAGAAAAAAAAAGGAGGGGGGGGGTGATATCAATACCTACTTTCAGTTATAGGCAGCAGCATTTCATATATGCTGAGGATCAGCCGTCAGTGACAGCAACTTTAAAATAGTTTGTAGCTGATCTGTTTGAAGTGTGTGAGTGTGTGTTTTATCACCCCTGCTACACAGCTGCAGACGTGTCATCTCCTGTCCAGTCTCATCGTATCACCTGTCTGATGTCACCACGCCAGGTTTTACAGCTGTAAATGTGATTAAAGAAATAGTAGTAGAGAGGATGCAACTCTGTGTGTGTGTGTGTGTGTGTGTGTTTGTGTGTGTGGGGTGCATGAGATACCATCAGCGAGTTACCTAGCAGTAAAAACTAAGATTACACAATGAATTATGTATTCATGTAAACACTTCTTTATAAGGATGTGACAATTTGCTGACTGAATGACTGACTTTCAGACATGTCAGGGTGGGGGTCCAGGGGGGAGTCCAGGGTTAACGTAGCCTGAACTCCCTGTATTGTGGCCCCCCCTCCAATCGAAGGGGACTGAATCTACAATCATAACAATCATAAGGGCCGTGATGGGTGACAGGGAAAGGAGCGTCAAGGCTCAACTGCCACCCCAAGACCCTCTTAGAATCAACATAACACAGAATATAGATTACTGTAATGCTGTGATAAACAAATACTGTTAGAGAAATTAATAATGCAACTGAAACACCAACACTGGTTATTTCCTGTTGGGGTTTTTGTGCACTATAATTACATACAGAGCAAACTTTGAATGCACCGAGGGTCTCTTCAGACCTGGGTCAAATATGGACCTCTAACTTGCCAAAAGGATTTTGTTATGCCGCTTGTTGTCGGTAGCTATGCTAACATCACTCCATGTCTCGTCTGTGCTGCTGTGTATGTATTTACTCTACTTACTCGACTCACGCATCACTGCATCATAGGACCTGCTCGTCTCCGTAAGTATATGTCTTATTGATCCTGAGTAATTAATTCTTAAAAATAATAATATGGGTTTGTAGGCTATATTTTTAGGCTAAATAACTGATTTTACTCAGTACCCCTAAAGTAATATGCTGTATGTTTATACGATGTTGCAAAATCAGCGACAGTTGAACCAAGATGACCTGGCATCATGTTGTGCTCGCATCTGCTTTGTTGGTTCACTGCAGGACAGTCAGAAAGGGCTTAATCTGTAGGAGGAATAATAACTGCGTGAAAACTAAAGCAAAAACAATTCATTTCTGAACAGGTGAGGAAGGCAAACATCATGCTGTCGCAGCTAAAGTAGTTATTAGTGTTCCTTCAAGTGTCTTTGAGTTCGCCAGCGATGCCGCCTACATACCGCCACCCATTGTTCCAGAAGCCATACTTTCGTCAATAAATCCTTCCTCCCTGATCGTGCATATATCCTGGGACAAATCAGCAGTACGATTAAACAACTTAACCGAGCTACAAGCGACATAGCTGGAGTGCATGTAAACACAGTGATGGAATACGATGGAGTACCCTGGCCTCCGTACTTAAATCTGTCCTGTCATTTCTGCTCGCACACCAATACAGTTGGGCATTCCACTCTATTTTCAGATGGCCCGCTCATGTTGTATGGAGATCGCTGATTTACAATCCAATCGCACAAAAGGGGGAGGAGTTCCGTCACTGACGGGCAGCAAGCATGGCAGACAAAGAGGTTGAGTTAGTGGCAAAGAAAAATGCTACATTGCAAGTAAAAGAGGTACAGTATGTGATTAAATTAAAGACATGATGCAAATAATAATTTGTTCAGGTTACCAGGGACCATTAGTACCCACAGACAGGTGGATGAAACGTGTTTTTAAAACTGTCGCGATGTGATTGCACTTTTCAATTTTCCACTTGTAATATAGTTTGTCATTTAGAGTCGCTGATGGCAGCTTTTCCAAAAGGTGTAAAATACAAGCATGGCAGCACAAGATGAGTCAGGTGCACAAGCAGTAGAGAAAAGGCAACCATTTTATACATCATATTTTCCTACTAAATTAGAACAGGCGATCTTATTGTCTTTGGAAAAAAATGATGATGATTCATCCATTCAGCTGCTGATGAATGATGTGATCCCCGTTCACAGCAAGTTGAACTTCAGTCCCACCTAAGTCTAAAAATCAGTATCAGTCGCTCTAAACCTTTTTATGCTTACGTTTGAGTAATTCAGTCATTTATTCATATAACATACACAGCCTATGTTGGTTTTTTTAAAAGAATGACTTGAGGAAATACCTCCAACATGTTGTCTAGCAAAGCCTGTGGCGTTCACATCCCTGCCTCATCTGATGCAATCCAGGCAAAAAAAACAAAAAACTAACATTCATGTTACTTCACAACAGCTGCGCTGATGCACAAGAGCCTCTGATTTCCCATCTTTCTCAGAAGAAAAGCTTGCAATTGTTCAGGTTGCGGCAGCCAGTTGCTGAGGGTGCATTTTTAAATACACTGCAAGTCTGTGTGAGTGATTGAACGGCACTATAGTGAGCAAATATTGGAAAAAGGTGATGAACATCTCTGACATTCAAGGTAAGGACATATGGCCAGGAAGAAGAAGAAAAAATCAATGATATTCTACTCAGCAACCAAATGGAGGACAAATGAAGTGAGACCTTCCGCGGAGACACTTGATCTTCTTCATCGGAGCTGATGCCGACCAATCTCTCGAAGAATTTGAATAATAACAGAGGAAAATATTCAAATGAAGGTCAAAGCGTGAAGAATAAGCCCAGCGATTATGGTGATACTCAACATTATGATAATTAAATGTATCAATTAATAATACAAGTCCTGTGAGAGTGAATTGTGTGGTGGAATTTAATGTGCCATCCTTCCTGCTTATTATTGATGGTCCAGGCAGTTAATAATGGGACAGTAAATATTCATTACAAGCCTCCATATCATGACATAAAGGCTATGTCTGGCCAATTAAAAATGCATAAGGAGTAATGGGGCTTTATGAATAACTTAGCAGATGCCTTTCAAATGCTAGAGTAATGGAAAGCAACATACAATCCAACATATAACGGTCCAGACAAAAGTCTATAACTGGATGCTCCAACCAACCAGGGCACATGAATATGACATTACTGTGAATATACTTGAACATAGTGACTGTGAAAATTCAAATTATTAGCACAGGCTGGACTGCTGTTTTTTTTTCCACTCTTTTTCACTTTTTTTTTTAATTTTATTTTTTTTTTACATCTCCTTTAGGGCAAAATGTGTGTTTTAATTAACTTTATACTTACATTGCTGTTTTCTTTTTCTTTTTTTTTCTTTATTCTCGTTTTAGACTGCACTACCTTCTTCTTAGTTGCATCTTGGATTGTTTTTCTTCCTATTTTCTCTGAGCATAATAAGAATAAATAAACAAATACGGATTTCAAATACTGTTTTTAATCATTTGAGACGTTTTATGTGGCTCTTACTAAGAACTAATACGACGGTCATGTCATTGGAAATGTTGTTTTTGGGTTGTTGTTTTTTTATTTTAATTTTAAATTTAGTTTTAAATGAAAAGTAAGGAAAAGGAAAAGATGCAAAGGTTTTATTTTTCCTCAAGTTTGACCTCATCTTTCTGCCAGCGACAGAGGTGGAGAAAGATTACTCCATGAGGTTAAAGTGGTTGTTACAAAAAATGTCATGGGTTTTAATGGAAGTATTTTTTTGGTCCTCATTTGTGAATTAACTGCTTTATCAATCTTTGTTGTACAGTTTGTTGTTGTTGTTTTTCCATGCTTCCAGACTGGTAAACCAAGTGTGCTGCTGCTGACCACTAGATGTCAGGTTTGTACAAGAAACAATCTGCCTTGTTCCTGAGACTCCCACAGACACTTTACATGGAGGATCCTTTAATAATGCAAAAGTAGCAGTAAACAGTATCACGAGATGTCAAAGTACATAGTCTTAAATCTCTAATTAAATCTCTAAATTATCTGAGGGCGCTCTGTTTTCTTCCTGGTTATGCTCGATACTGTGTCACAAGGGTGGGAGCGCTTGCTAATTTAAGTCAGAAATCTCCGACTGAAGGATACAAGAACTGTGCCATGTGTGGACACTTTCATGCTTCCTGGTTAGATGTCCACTCACTGCTAAACCTCCTGTGTATAAATGAACTATTCAAGTATTCTGTGTTGCTGGCTGTGTCTGTGCCTGAAAATTTTTTGGAAACATTTGTACGGTGCTCAATTTTTCTCACCTGGTATGAAATAAATGCATTTTATTCGATACGTTCTGGAATATTTGTATGAAACTACAGTCTTTTGGACATTGTGAAGATACTATCACTGGGTCTTGTGTGACGAGATTTCTCTGAGGACAAAAACGGTCGTGCTCCTCCCTGAATTCAGGATTATTACAGATGGCTCACAGAAGTACCTTGAGAGAGCGACGGCGTGTTCCATCCGGAATGATATTCTCTAAAAGAAGTATAAAGCACTTGGGGAACTTTTCCACTTTTTGTCGTGATAAAAACAGTGTGAAACTCACGGATCAGATGGAAATATATATGAAAAAAATACGACAATGTATGTTAAGCTCCTTTAAAGAGACGTCTGAGGAAAGTCTGCGTCTGCTGTTTGTCATCATAACAAACTGGTGTTTGCTCTCCTTATTTTAGAGGGAACGACCATGAGGACTGTCCAGACTACTATTAATGGAGCTCCAGGTGTTGCTCTAGGTGTTGGTTGGCAGTCAAAAACACCAACATGTTTTTCTGGCAGTGAACTGTTTATTTCCAGACCTCTCAGCTGTCAGGTACATGTGGTCCACTCCCCAAACCATGATTATATTGAAAGGGGCCACTTAGGGACTCTAATGGCTTTTTAAAACTCATGCACAATTTCATCTTTATACACAATTGTTTAAACACATTGGTAGAATTTTATCCATACATCACCTGTCATATATATATTTTTATTAAAATAAAAAAAACAGCAAACAAAAATCCCATCATAAGTCTGCTCATTGGTAGGTCAGGAGTTACGGTAGTAGCAGTTGTCCTGATCCATCGTCGCTTCTTACACTGTTTTCTTTATCTTTATCTTTTTCGTCAACACACAAAGTACAACCAAGACAGAAAAAATCCACACTTGAGACATTTCACAAAGCTAAAACGAGCCTGTCGTATTTGCAGCAATTAACAAAGAAACGCAATTCTGACCCGAGCTTCTTAAACCCCCCGCCAATCACCACTTCACACACACCACCTCTCCACCCATAAAAATGTACACATATTTACGTAGATCTTTAGTAACCTCATCTTGCAGTATACACACTGTTGGTTTTATATAGTTGGACTGACAGGAAAAGAGGACAACAATTATAGAAAGAAAAACGATCTTTGCCCCTCACCTTCTCTTTTTCAACCTTCCCCTTATCTTAGTGGACCTTTGATGGGGGCCCGTGTCTGGATAAACTCTCTCTCTCATTATTTTGTAGCCTAAATGACACCTATTCCAACATAATCATTTCTATTGCTTGAGTTAGCCATTCTTTCTGAGTTGGTGGTTTGGAGCAACCAAGTTGTCATGATAACCTTCTTAGTGATAAAGAGAGAGATATTCTTTTTTTAATCACATTCACAGGTGAAGTTATGTAATTTCTTCAAATGTCAGTGATTGTGGTGTTCGCAATCTATTTATCCATCTATCTGTCTATCTATCTATCTGTCTATCTATCTATCTATCTATCTATCTATCTATCTATCTATCTATCTATCTATCTATCTATCTATCTATCTATATGAACTGCTATTTTAATTTGAATCATTGCTTGCTTCATTGTTCCAAACCAAAGATCTTTGATTATTTTGCAGGCCCATAATTTCCCCGCATTTTTTTCGATATATTGACATTGAGAAATGTCTTCCTGTGGTTTGTGATGGTCCTTCTACCATTTCACTGCACAAGTCTTCAACTGATTGTATGCGTTGTTGTTGTGTAGTATAGAGTAAAACTCTTTTTCCCAGTTTTTATTGATCAAGTTTTGGTAAAAAAGTACTTTGATAAATGTATGTATGTCTTTGTTAGAACCATCAAAGGGAATGTTATTTTTATAACATGCTAAAAAAAAAAAAAATTCAAATATTCAACATTAGGGATCAAATCAAATTCATTTCTCACTTCATTGAACAGTTATTGATTAATTAAATTGGTTTCAAGCATGTTGTCTGTTGCTGATGCTATTGCCGAAAATGCAAATATAACAATGCTGAAAAAAAAAGACTTAGTTTCACTTTCTAAGGATGACCAGCAGGGAAATTTCTTATATAAATGTAAGAGAGGAAATTTTTATAATATTGGCAAGAGAATGTCAGAGAACAGTTTGATTCTCCTGTAGGCTATATCTTTCTGAGTGGTTACATGGCAGGAGCGGCATTCAGAGGTAGAGTGGCTGTCCTGGAACCAAAGGGTCGCTGGTTTGATCCTCACTTCCCCCAGTGACCATGTCAAAGTACCCTTGAGCAAGATACCGAGCCCCTAATTGCTCCCGATAGCCCTGCGACGGACTGGCGACCTGTCCAGGGTGAACACCGCCTCTCACCCAATGTCGGCTGGGATAGGCTCCACCCTCCCCTCCACTCCCGCAACCCTTAATGTATAAGTGGCATAGAAAATGGATGGATGGATGGATGGATGTTTGTTACAGGGTGAGAGGGTGATGTGGCAACAGTCATCTCACAATCTCCTCAAGAGAGTTGTACCATTGTAGCTGACAAGCTAATTTTAATTTGCATAAATAAGAACTGGCATACAATCTCATATTTAGGATAAGTACACTTATTTGCCATCCAGCCAAACAAGAAGACAGATACCCTCATTAGGGAGCTGAAACCCAAGGAGAAGTGCTGACTTCTAGTTAGCATGGCCCAATGAATGGTTGTGAATGGGAAATGTTAGCATATCTTTGTCGAAAGTCATCTTATAGATCAGGTTCAGGGTCTTGGTTTTTGTCCTGAAGTATTGATCCTCATCCTCACTGACAAACTTGGCCATGATTAGATGCAGCGGTCGCTCTTCTAGTTGAGAGCAAATGTTTTGTTGGCTGAAGCTACGAGGGGACATCTGAGGTGCTGCATCAAACTATTGCAGCCAAGAAGTAATGACGATCCTCCTGGTTGTAAAACCACTGCATCTGCAGTCAAAATTTGGGAAAAAAAGCATATCAGATTTAACAGAGGTATTGCTGTTGCTAAGCTAACTAGCATTCAGCTGGTCTCTGTGGGTCTCAACTACCTGATGTATGCATAGAGGACAGAGAAAAGATGGTAACATGGTGTATTTATTAAAAAAAAAAACCTTTATTGACTGCCTAATGAACCATCATCCAGCAGAATGAGGTTCAGACTCAAAAGTGAGATTTACAGAGGGTGGTATTGAAATCATGGCTGCCATGCTAACATGACAAGATGCCTCAATTTTAGGGAAAGCCACACAAGGAGGTTAGATTAAAAATAAAAAGGACAAACCAATACAACTGAAGAGCGTTAAACATACAACAGAAGTAGTGCCCAATATTTCAAAAATCACCATCAAGTTGCATCAAAACCTCGCTGATAATACGGAACGTCAAACAAATGAGCTGCAAGTCTGCGGTTGCACACCAAATTGAAAAGTTTTTAATAAGGTGTAACAACTGCTCCAACAACCACCTGTACGTGCATGGAGACGGGAGAGCAGTCAAATGAGAAGTCGACTCTTCTCCATACCTGGGAAGGTTTTTCTTGGAACAGGTTGAGATCTACTTAGCCAAACAGCTTGTTTTGTGTGGTTGCTGAAAATAAACATTGACTGATCCAGAAACTTATTATCAGCATCCATCCGTTCTTAGACTGTTTTGTTGCAACAATGTCCAATTGAACATAACTTGTCTATAATTGCTTTTTCTCATTCTGCTCTGGCTCCAAGCTTTCTATTGCCAAGTGTTACCAGGCGCTCAGCAGAGATGTTATAGCCGCGCCACACACTGCGGACAGTCATGGAGCCCTGGAGCAAACCAGAGGACATATATATCACTTGACTGTGTGTCAGGACGATTACTGGATAAAGATCACAATATGACACTTTTCCTTTTCTGTGCTGGCTCAGTGAACAGAGGGAAAGCTCCTGCAGCCCAGCATGCTCCTGTCCAGGATATTGATCACACATCTCACACTTAAGACCTCTCAGTCTGTTAGGGAAAAATCATTCTGCCTTTTTCATTTCCACAACACCAAACCAAGTGGTATCTAGCTCTGATTATCTAACTGGGATATGTCCCGGTTTTTTTTTGGCTTTTTTTTTGGTTTTGTTTTTCATCGTACTGCACGCATTCTATCTATTTATTCACCACGTACGACGAGCTCAGCTGGCGACTGAATCACGATGTTCGTGATACACTCGCAAATATTTGGGACACACTTTAGGATTTAGAGTAAATTAATAATGAGTCGTTAACGCTCAGTGAAACGGTTCTTCACATTATTTAATGTGTCTTGTGCGCACTCTTCTAAATTACTAAGCATGGACAAACAGTAAGTGTTAACCCCATTTTCAGTGTTGTAGTTCTTTATGAGAACTTGTGCTTTAGTCCTTTTTATAATGTTTTGGTTGCTTCAGTATGTAGAATTGACTTTTTGTTAATACAACATCAGGTGGTAGTTTCCTTTTCTGGTGAGGGAAGCTAATCTACCACCCGTATGCATGTTTTCAGCATTTGGCCGGTGCTAATTTGGTGCCTGTTCGACACTATCAAGTCAGTTTTACTCCTGGATCTTGATCAGTATCAAATCAAGTCTAAAAGTTCATATTTTTCCAACATTAAAAAGGTAAAATATAGTTTAAGAGCTAGTCATTGTTTTTTTTCTGCAGATATTACTCAAAAGGGAATAAAGATTGTTATTTTAATGGATGGTATTTTCAGCAGCGGAGCGATTTTTTTTTTTTTACTCTCGTATTTACAGAAGGGAGGCAGTATGAGATTTATGCTCAAAACAAAGTTGAGTGTTTATGTTCGGTGTATCAGCAAAGGAAAATATCACTATGTATTTATTATTTTACAGTTTTGGACAGTAAAGCTCTGGAGTCCAGCGGTACTGAATCAATCCATTGTTAGCTTCTCATGGGATTTACTGACACTAAATCAATTGTACTTTGCAATTTACTGCCAGTTTGAAGTGCATACTTTGTTTTTTGTTTTACAGGTGTAACTTTTCAGATATTTCATTTTATATATTATATATCGCATATTGTTTTTTTTATGAGACTCGATCTCGTGAGTAGCAGTTTCAGTCAGGATTGTAGTTTTTGCATGATAGCGTGACACATCTCTCTTTTCTGCAGTCTCCTGTCACATTTGCGATGTGAGGTGAGTATTCTCATCCATAGATTTACACTAATGAGCTGACTTCCCGTGTGTTCTGCCTCTATCAATCTCCCATATTATGGTTCGAGTTTAGTAATATGGGAAACACACAGTACACCTGACAGGGGTCCATTATTTCTCTTAGGACTACTAACGGGGCAGAAGGGTGCAATGACCCTTAATCTTCTCTATTCTTTTATAGAATGGCCACAAAGCAATCAATATTGCAAGCAAAAGCATTTTTATATATGCAGTTATGAGGTCATAAGCTACAGTATGTCACACTTCATTTTAGCAACAGCTGAGGCCTCCAGTGGGGCCGGCGCTCCCCGAGCCTTGTCCCTGCAGGGACATTATGAGAATCATAAATAATACGAGCTAATGAGATATGAATTGATTAGGTGGGGAAAAGCTTGACGCTCTCGATCCATCACCCTAAATGATGTTTAACAATAGATTACCAGCCAATAACTCCTCCAATATGAGATTAAATAAAATAGCTGGGCAGTTTTCAGCAGACAACCGCCACCTCCCCTCTCCTCCCATTTTCCAGCGGGTGGAAATAAATCTGCTCAATTACTGTACCACCAATCCGTTTTTCACCGCAAAGGACATTATTATTTCATTTAGAGCTTGTTCATGCATCATAGATTATTTCATTTTACCCAGTCAATACGGAGAAGTGCAGTATTTTATTTTATCCACTGGGGTTTACGGTGAAGTGAGGTTTTAATGGAGTATGCTTGGCTCAGGAAGAGGGGCTTGCGGAAGATGGAGATTATCACCTGGGTGTGTTAAAAAAAACACAACATATTCATGGTCACATATTCAGTTTTGGGGGAGATATATACATTTGCTCCATGCTATCCTCAGGCACCTGACAGACAATGAGAAAATGGTTCTCCCTCAAACCTGTGATCAATTGAAACTACATTAGCTGTGCCCATAAGATGATTTGGAACATCACTTCAATCCCAAAGAACACTGAAAATTGGATAACACACATGCTCACTGGGCTCTAACTTAGCTGCAAATCATGTTAAGGTTTTCAGTGAAGCCAAAGTTGTGATTGGTTATTCTCCCTTAACTGCATCAGGTTGTACCTCTGAGGGTTTACTTGTGATGATCTGTGTTAATGTGTGTTCTTATCGCTTCTCTGCGCCTCAAAAGCACAAAGGCTGGGGAACAAATAATGCGCAGAGTCGGGGTAGTCGGAATGAAATTCACAATAAAATGAGCTCATCTTTGGTTGGTGACTTGACATGAACGCCAATATGCAGTCGTTAGTCTTGGCAGATTAAAAGTTACTTTTCTAAGTCAGGGGTTCCCAAACCTTCTTCTGTCCTGTTCTCCTGAAACATGTAATCTCCAGCTGTGTACTCCCTCTGTCTCCACTGATGGTTCTAGCATGGGGGGGGGGGGGGGGGGGTCTCTTTCATGACCCCTGCATTATGACAAATACACACTGAATTCAATCTTTTCAATTTTATTCTGTATGAACAAAGTGCAAAGTTCTTTCACCAGCGTACCATTCTTTAGAATACAAATAAATTAAAACAAATCCGAATCATATGTGAATGAAAGGCAAACAGAGGTAAACATGTAGAACATGTAACATGTTTTTCAGTAATGTGAAACAACAAGCAACTGCAAATGTTCTTTGGAATATAAAAATCGGTCCAAAATCAAGCCTTACATATGCTGTCGCGCACTGCTTGCAGCCATTCGTTTTCTTTTTCCCACTCACTCCTGTACTTTTGCAAGCGTTTCTTTTTTGCACACAGGCAAGCTGGAGTCTGGGTAGCGTCCATGATTTTTTTTTTTATTCGTTGGGCCTCGCAGGAGTATTGCAGCAACAGTATAACTGCCTCTCATTGGTTAGCATGAAGCACATGATTCCAAACAGGCAGAGAGAGAACGGAACAGCTGGTAGCAGTTAGAAAGCTGTGTAATTACTTTCATTATAATAAAATATGCACTGACATACGTAGATTTCAGAAATAAGGGACGAAGTGCGTCCCTCATTAAGGGACATGTCTTTTAGTTCCCAAATAAGGGACGATTGTATTTTAAGGGACAGTTGGCAACCTCAGGCTGTAAGGCAGCGTTGGCGTCTGTGTCTCCGTCACCCATGCTGCTCTGTTACGGTCATCTGTTGTCTTCTGGTTTCTTCTTCGCAAGCAACCGCACCTCAACCAATGGGATAAGCAGGATTCCATGTTGTCGTTAAAGGGCCTTAATTTTCTTTAGCATGGAAGAACTGGTCCTTGGTGTGTGTGTGTGTGTGTGTGTGTGTGTGTGTGTGTGTGTGCGTGTGTGCTCATGTGTGTATGTTTTGGAGGATTATAAGAGGATAATACAATTGTAGCATATATCTGACATAGCTATATATACCACTGAAAGGAAACATGCTTCAGTTTGGGAATCATCTTTCTAGCTTTGTTATCTGTCTCTTGCCTCAAAGTGAAGACTTCCAGAGCAAGATGGGTTGTTTTGCTATTCTCTGGTGACCTTTTTGAACTGCTCCTCACATGCATCTCAACCACTGTTTAACTCTGAAATTGGGTGAAACTCAAATTGAGTTAATCGTTGAAGTTTTATTGCCGTCAGTAAATGTCTGTCTCCTTTAGCTTTCAGCACCAAGTATGTAGCTTGAGAGTTTTCTGAGGAAGTCATATAGGGGACACAAAGTGTCATCATAAATTCAAAATAGCAAAAAAAAAAAAAATTGTGCTTTCTTGGTGAAATGCTGCTGTAATTAGCTAGTGTGCCTCGTCTTATACGAACTCAGCGTAGAGCAGAGGAGTTGCGGCTGTACCAGAGAACTGTGGTTCTGGCAACTCATAGGGCCCAGTTTGGACACACAGGAGCCCTGCTGCGTTCACTTATTGTAGACCAGCCTTCCTACAGAGAAAACTCATTCTTGCCGCTGTCATCTTATTCTTTTAGTCAGAAGCCAAAGTCTGGGACCACAGGTGAGTGTCAGAATGTAAACAAACTGGTAAATTGAGACTTTAACGTTTCTTTGCTTCTTCCAATTCACACCTGACTTTCCGGTAATATGCTAACCCCAATTAGTTAAGAGGGGAAAAGACAAAGCACCTTCTTGTAAACAGTATTGTTAATCCCTTGAACCCTCATGATGACAATACTGTCACTGTTCATCCTGTTCACAGATTCAGCCTCCAAAGCTGATTTTCTTCTTTTTTTTGGTTGTTTTTTTTCATTTGTTTAATTTGTTTTTCCTTGGGTCACAAACATTTCTAACGCATTGGAAGGAAGTGAAAAGCAGCGACGCGGATCAGGATCGGTGGTCGTGTGCAACTCTTTGGTAGCGGTCGTAAAGCAGCGTGGCTGTTCAGTGGTGGCTATTTTCTGTCTTTTGCTCCAGTTTGTTTTTCAAACTTTGTTCCAGCGATTAATGCAGGCGGGTTGAATTTGTAGCACGGTGACACGTAGTTGTGGGAGGCGGCCTTCATTGCCTCTGTGGATATTGTTGATAGCGAATCTCTGAAATTAGAAGATCTGAGCAGACACATACCAGTGTCTCCCACTGGGTCAGTTGACATGGGACTGAATGTGGATTAAACCTGTTCCCATTGTAGAAAAAAGCCAGATGTTTAGCATATTTTTGTTTGTTTGTTTGCAGGATCAAGCACAAACAACCGGGTAGATTTTCACAAAACTTCCATGAAACTTGGGAAGAGAGTGGAGCCCATTGATCGTTGAGCCAGATCTGTTCATCATAATGACAAATACCAATGGTTTTACTTTAGCCTTGCCGCTGATACGCGCTGCACAGTTTTACAGCCCTAATCCACTATGATGTAAGTATGACATGGAGCGCGTTGACACAGCAGTCACAAGTCATATGTCAGTTTTCTGAAGAGGAAAACAATCCTCTTTGCTCAGCCCCCCACAGTCTATCTCCAGCATCTCCGATCCTTACATCTCTTATCTGCGAGTCCTCCCCATCATGTCATTTCATTCCTTGGCTTCGTAGTATCCCTCCTCATCCTTTACTATCCTGTTTTCCCAACGCCCATCCAATCCTCTTCTTCTTCTGTCTCTTTGCTCCCCGCGTGGCCTCCTGTGGGTTTGGAGTTGAGTGGGCTTGTCTAGGGGCTGAAGTCGGGGCTGGATTGGGAAGAGGTGGCTGTCACAGTGTCTGATTAATGACCCATCGGTGGCGTGTCCAGCCACATTAGGGCTCCATGTATCTACCAGCGTCCACACGGGGCGAGGGGCTTTGTTCTGGGAGGAAATGGTGTCAGCGGCCCACAGCCGTTTGCCTATAAAAAGATAAAGATTTACTGTCATCAAAGGGCAGATTAAAGCCCACAATAGCGACATTGATTTTTTTTTTTGTTCAAACCAAAAAATTCACATTTTGGAAAACCCATTCCAGGACTAGAGAGAGATATGATCAGCTTATTTGGAAAGGATAATATGAAATCTTCTCCCAGAATGAACTTTGAAAGAAGTAAATTGTAAATATTGATTTCTGAAATAAAGTGTCAATCTCAGTTGGGCCAAGATTATTCCTATCATCTGGCTCAACCTCCAGCACCAATAAATTCAAAACTGCTGACAAAGTGGAGTGTATAGGATTTCTGTTAGGAGCAGTCGGCAGCGCTTTACCGCTTGGCCGGCCTGAGCCCCTGCCGGTAATGGCTGTTCAATTTTATCAGATAACAGAGGAGATCTCATCAGAGGCGAAAAATGAAATGAACTGTGACTCCGAATCAGGATCCCTGCTCTTATCCCAGCAAAAATCATCCGTGTGGGGCCCAGGGCTTTCCATTATTTCAGGTCACTTCATTACGGCCCTGCACACAGGACCCAATTGCTACAAACAAAGCAGGGCCTTCCTGTCTCACCCAGGGGTCGAATGTGAGGGGCAGTTTGATAGGCTCTTGACGTGTCCAGGGTTATCCCATTACCACTTAAGAGGGTTGCTGAAAGGCAGCAAATCTCACCCACTTGTTTGTTATCCTTTCTCACCCTTTTGTATCATGAGAGGTTTTATTGCTCACCTTATTTCTCATGGTGGAAAATAATTCATCTTTTCCCGGTTGTGGTCTACAATGGATTTTCTTTTTCTTAGATTGCACTTTGTACCATTTATTGTCTCATGGACGGTGGAGATAAGGTGAAATGAGGGCGAGGGAAAATGATAACCACGCCGCCGCACGTCATACAAACTTATTCTGCTGTCGCTATGATGACGCCACAAGTCGGAGTTACCCCGTCTGAAGTATGAAATGATGTGTGTGTTCACGTCTGCATGTGTGTGTGTGTGTGTGTTTTTTTTCCTATTTGCAATAATGAATGAAATAAGCTGTTATCGCCAAGGAATTTGTAGCATTGTGAGTAATTACAGTTTTTGTTCCAGCCTCCAAAGACTCATTATTGATCTCCAGGAGGAGGGTGGTCGATACACATGGGGGCAGGGGCATTTGATAGCTACATGGGAGAAAAATGACGTGAGTCCAAGCAGGGAGATTTGTAATAGAGCGATAAGATGAGCTAAACAAAGACTGAGGGTTTCTCTGCATCCCTTGAATTCTTTGATAACATTCTTCACTCAGGACGTTGGTAGATCTGTATGCTGAAAGTTACCCTTTCACAAAGCTATATTAGGCTGCTTTTTTATGGCTTATCGGGAGCCCAGAAAGTTAAAAATGTCTACTAAAAAAAACAACAACAACAAAAATCCCCCTTATAAATCGACATTATTTATTACGTAACGTTGTGACTTTGCAATCCAATAATACTTTAAAATGTTTTCTCACAAGGGTCTCTCTCTGTCTCTCCAGTTTCATCTTTGAAAAAAAACAGTACCAAGGGAACATTCAACCACTTGAAACTTATCAGATCTGCGACGAAGTCCAAGCCACTCGATCTGTTCATGGATTCATCGTGCAGCCTTGAGTTACAGCATCGCGTTCTGAAGTCGCTGACATATAACACATACGGACGCACGGACTTGAAATATGGCTTGGTGAATCCAAACAATCTCTGATGAAGTTTGGTAGAACAAAAAAGGTTGCTAAATTTTTCAGGTTTGAAAAGAAGAATGACTGCAAGCATAAAATTATGTTTTGTCTTTGCAAAACTGGACCTGATCAAAATTTTGTTTTGCTACCCTGGCTTGTAATTCACGATGATTGTGAAACTGACTGTAGGATATTCAAGCAAGTTTATAGAATATTTATTGCTAATGATCATTTAAATATCTTGAATTAATATTGCAGTTTTTTTTGTAACCAACGGTTCTCAACCTAAGGCCTGGGATGCCAACGGGCGGTCGCCAAATAGCTGTATGAACAGAAAACAAACCATTTATGGAAACAGTTTTTACATTTGGGTGCCTGTTACAGTGATGTAAGTGGTCTTGGAAAGGTTGTTGCCGGGTGAATGAGCGTCAAATTTTACCTGCAAACTTCAACTAATAAACTACAACCAACCAGCAACCTGATGCCACAGAGACGAGCACCATCCGCCCTCCTGTACAAACTTGCCTTGACAATGGAGCTGCACAGTTTGATTTAACTCTGTCGTCATGTAACTCACCGAATTAACATCAACCAGTGACAGAGGTCGACTCGTAATTTTAGCCAGAGAAGCCGCTTCCTGAATTTTTTTTGGGGGCGCTTTGATTTATTACTCATTAGAAGAACCACTCTGTGTTTATATAGTGGTTAAACAACAAGTGTTCTCTGACTTCAACTTTTAAAGTTATTAGAGTCATTAAGTCGGTTGCCGTGGTGCTAGTCAGTTAAAAGACGGGCTGACGTCCATGTGGTCCAAGGTGCTCTCACCTAAAGAACAAAGTCCTCAGAGATTCGTCGGTCTGTCAGACACCTGCCATGTGAAATCCCTCAAGCTTTCACCTGTTAAAATTGGCCCTGCGTTGAAAATCCTCAGGTCGGCTTTCACCTTGGATTTACAACAGAACAATGGGACATTTACAACAAAAAAAAAGTAAATGGCCTCATTCCCTCTCTTATCTCACACTAACACAAAGTTGACATTAATAGAAAATAAAAAAAATAAATAAAAAAAAAAGGGAAAAAGTCTGGAGACAAAGTTGAAGCCCTCGGTTACGTTTCAGAGCACAGGGCAATTTAAAAAGCCTGAAATGTGGAATTAGAGAGGATTTGATGCGTTTCAAATTGAACGAAGGGGGACACTGTCAGTGGAGTTGCACCTTCAGGCATTATTTAAGTAATGTCTTTTGGCACGTTTGAGGCATTGGAAGCAAGGGCATAGAAATGAGGGATTTATGCAGACGCTACTGCAGTTTTATCTCTCTTCTTCAGTGGGAGTGCACGCTCCGCTGAGTAAAAAAACAAGCCGACATACAAGCAGATTCGGATCATACAGAGTGTGTGTTTGAGCTATCTGGATATTCACTTGAAACAACATCTAAATCAAGCTGTTCTCAACGGACCTCATCCACTCCTTATCGAAACACAGGCAGTGGCAGATAACTTGATTTGCTTAAGGAATGGAAGAGATATTAACAGCACTTGACTACAGCAGTGGCCCCTTCTGTTGTTCGTATTAAACCTATCCAGCACTTCATTACACCTGCACTCTCTGGAGAGTCTCGACGTACAGTCTCACTTTATCTCCTCTTTTCTCTCGTGTTTTGCTCCCTCCTTCTCTCTCTGTCTGGCTCTCTCTTTACCTCCCTCCCTCATGATACAAGCATCCTGGCAGCAGACAAGAGCATCATCAACATGCGCAGTGTGCCGGTGTCATGCAGATAGCCTCTGTGTTGGTAATGGAGGGAACAGCGATCGATAGGGAGCAGGAGATGGCTGCAGCTCAGGAGGCTCTGTTTGGCTAGGCCTAATCCTGATGAGTAATGTTGCTGTCATAATAGCAGGGGATAATTTAATGCTGACACTTAACTCTGTGATGAATGGCCCGTCGCTGACACCAGGCCAATCTGAGCAGCCCCACGCACATTCCTAAATATTAATTTAAAATTCAGAGGCTTGTTGTCGTTTTGGTTTTGTTTTTTCTTTTGGGATATTTCAGTGGAGAACATCAAAAGAAGAGAGACGAGGATGTCAACACACTCCACACAGTTCTGTCCTTCTGGGATCATAGTCTGGCATATTTGCCTCTCAGATCAGAATTTTGCCTTTTTGGAAAATGAAACAAAAAGTAAAGTTGTTTAAAATGACAGAAATAGCAGGAGAGGAAATGGAGAGGGTGGGGCAGTTACTGTGTGTTCATGAACTCTGGCGACACTGATGGGAGAAAGCATTACTTTTCTTGACACAAAAGTACACACAAAATACCTAAAAGGTTCATGAACATTGTGATTTAAGTACACGGAATCAGTGTGAGCTGAACTAAGAGTTATTTAAATTTTTTGAGCTGATATTGTAGATCTACTGCATCATAGCAGTTTAAGTTGAGATGATGTTGCATCATATTTAAACATTAGAAAAGTAAAATCCATAAATGGGTGACACATCAGTGGCAGTTCGGTTTCCGTTTTATTTTTGTTGCTTCCTTTGGCAGTAAAAGAATAGACTTTTCATACCGAAAAAGCTCATGACATTCAAAACTGAAACTTGCAGGGGTGTGGGGTCGGATCTTCTTAGCGGGTGAATTAACGCATCTAAGTATCAAAACGTGACAGAAAAGCAAACCAATACCCACATCTTGGAAAGAATTTAGAGTTGGTTAACTAACATGTTACCAAAAAACAGCTAGTGAGTGTTTAAATTGGGAGATTGAAGCTCATTAGGACTTTGGCTAATTTGATTTAGTTGGAGTTGTTTCTCTTTAAACAAATACAAAGTTGGCTGGGATCTACTTTTCTGCCTTAACGTACAATAAATGTTTCCTGTAAGTTTGTTGTTAGTTGTTTAAGTTCAGGACACGAGAGAAAATGAAAAAGGAAAGGGTTCTGTCAAGAGTGACGCCAAGGCTCGCAAGTCTTTAATCTTTAATCCAGGAGTAGGAAAAATAATTTCTGACAGGGTGTAGTGAGTGAACACGCTCAGCTCCATCAAAGATTGGCAGCTAAGTTTTTTATCCCCCCAAAATTATTTCTGCAAAGCAAACACAGAAATACTTCAAGAATAGGAGCTATGGCTTTTTGCTGAGATGGCTTTTTTAAAAAACTTTTATTTGCTTTACTTGATATTTCTTTATATTTTCACTTCATGTTATGAGTTTAATTAAGAGCAGAACATGATAAAAGCTGCCTAAGACCATGCGCTCAAGTGTTTGGAGCGGGAAGAGGTTGTGTCCAAGCTCCAGGATGTGGATCCTGGCTGAGGGTCAAGACTAAGAACATAATGCGGGGTGTCAGAAGCCCTAATGGCTGCATGACTGCAAAATTCATGAAAGAGCTTTCTTGATCATCTCTGGACCCAAGAGGGCAACACCTCATGTCCTCTGGCCATCAGCGAGACACAGTATCTGCAAGAAAACAAGTCCAAGTTCTTGTGTCAAGTATGTAAAAACAAGTATTTGCCTTAAAGGAACATGCCAATGTTTTCCCAGAGCCAGACATGATAGATCCCTGGAGATGGGACCCACAGAGACCAGCTGACTGCTAGTTAGCTTAGCACAATGAATCTACTGAGAGGGTTCGGGTTAGCATACCTTCATCTTGCCCACTCACCTTCCAAAACCTCTTTCCTCCTCTGTGTATGGGTCAACAGAAACAGGTCCTGAATTTTTGTTTTTGAACAACTGAACTGAGGACAATTTTGAATTAAGTTGACAGCGGTATGTTCATCACCATTTGTGGTGCTAAGCTTACAAGCATTTGCATGTCTCTGAGGGTCTCAGCTCGCCAATGCAGCACAGAGGAAAGGAGAGATCAGACATCTTGTCTGGCTCTGGGGAGGACAATGAATCAGCATATGTTCTTCCTCCCCATGCTGAAGTGCCACTTTATCATTTCTACCTTCCTAGCTAGCACAAATGCAAAAGATCTACTTTAAAGAGCGGACCTGTGGCTCTGCGCCCTAAGAACTGAAATAAAAAGACATCTGTGCATTTAATTAGCTACAAGTTCTGCATCAGGATTCTTTGTTGCAGGAAAAATCAGCTAAAACAGATTTTAAAGAGGCAACCTTATCAGAGAGAATAAGCAAACATTCAAAAACCTCAAAAACAATTGACTCACGATCCGTTGTAGCTGCTAATAGTTTCTCAGTATTTTCAAATGCAACTCGGTGTGCTGCACAGGCTCCAGGGAAGTATCTGGAAGGATCCTGCTGCTCCTCAGTACCCATCTTTAGGAGACACATACAAGTCTTCAAAGTCCAAATCAATCAAGTTTCAAGTCTTAGATTGCAGGTTCCAAGTCTCATGTTTTCGTTCATTGGTCTAAGTAGGGTCTCCCCTCCTCTCCTCCAAATGAAGTAATTATTCAAACTCCCCCAATTATGTTGGTTCACTGTTAGGTAGGAGATGGCAGCAGGGCGTCCTGTATTCATTACGGTCTTCACAGCAAAGTCAGAACTGAAAGATGCTCATCTGTCTAAGCAAATGAATGTATGACAAAGCTAGTAGCATGCTAACACAACAACCAATGTTGAACTGTTTTGCCCACAGCAACATCAAGTAACTGACCTCTTTAGATGTGTTCACGGCTACCAGGTAGAAAATGCAACTTATATTCATATGCACAACCACAACAACCACAACTAACAATGAAGCAAGGCAGAACTTACATTTTGTGATGTTTCCTCCATTCTCTTTTAACGCTGCACCGAGCTGGTTTTTAATGCTCCTTTGCTGCTAAGAGTTTCCTTGTCTGTTTCCCCTCTAAGCCTCTTGGGGTGGGACAGCTGTAACTATGGCGGACCCTCCTTTAGGACATGCAAAAGATGGCGGAGTGGACAGGGGCTAGTGAGGATCATTGTATGTTGTCATGTGACGATCTGGCTACATTTGTTTGATAAACAGTCAAAACATAGCCGGCGGTAAGGAAATGTAAATGTCTCAGTAGTATTTCCTCATTATTCTTCTCAGTCTGTCATATAAACAGAGTTAAAAGATCCAAATACACAAACTACAATAATTTCATTTAAGTGAACTGAGCTATTTTTGGAGAAAACAGGAAACGGAGAGAAGCAGGTGGAGCAATGCAGAGCTTGGTGCTGCCTTTTGAAAAAACAACAACAAATCAATCCTGTGGGAATTTAAAATGGCACTGCACACTTCACTCATAACCATGACAAACGAATACTGAAGTAACATTTCCAGAGTCGCGTCACATAAAAGAACATGTCTTCTCATTAAAATAATAACCTGGGGCGCTGCTCTATAGGAGACTCAACATTTCATGTTGCTTCCATGGCCTTATAACGGCTCCTAAACTGTTTTTTGAAAGATTCCCACAGTGCTGTCTTCTCTGATGACTCCAGGTGATTTAAGATGAGCTTGATGATAATACGTTTCTATTAATTTTGTCTGAGGAGATGTTTTGACCCTCTATGATTTATATCGTTCACACTGTAGCTGCGGTCTCACACACACACACACACACACACACACGCGCACACACACACACACACACACACACACACACACACACTAATCCATTTACAGTGACTTCACGTTGAGATGGTTTGATACTCCATGTTGTTTGCAGGTCACACTGGGACATTGTGTACAGAAACTTAAATTGATTTGATTCCTAACTCCCTTATCTATAAATGTTTAGGAACAGAGTAGGTTTTTTATGATTTATTACTTCAAAGCTATAAAGTCTCTTGTTGACACAAAAGCAAAGAAGTCACTTACTTCTTATCCTGTGAAGCCTATCTCTCCGAGGCCACTGCCGATTGCCCCGCAGCTGCACTTCCTACGTGACTCAAAAGGGCATTTTGATTTTGTTGACAGAGATTGCGGAAGGAAATAATGGAAAAAAGATAAAAAAAACTTCAATTATGATTTTTTTTTTGGCAATGCATTCCTCGGTATGACAGATTGTATGATAAATGACAAATTTGAAAGTCGGTTGTTGTTTAAGATGTGATGATTTCTCCAGCAGCAAATAGGCTAACTTGACCTTTTGTTTTTTTTTTTTTTGGTCCACTGATGTTGTGATGTTTTTGATGCAGGAAATGATATAAAGTGCTGGAGTGATGTAGTACACCTCCAGAGATTGTCTGCATCTTAATATTCTACATGTTACATTTTCCCTGCGTAAGTTGAAGAACTAAGGGAGCTGGAACTGTGTACATTCAGGTAATTTCTGCTGAGACCTCAAGACCATTATAGCTAAAGCTGCAACACAGCCATTTGACCTTGGGTGGCTTATTTGCACCACTGAGACAGCCTAAATATTTACCTGTCATTGTTGATGATACTCCAGGCTTCAATGCCCTTAATGGTTTTGATGGAGAAGCAGGGCTTTGCAGCACGGCGGTGATGGAATTGCAAAATTAAGAGCAGTGAATTGGGCTATATCTTTAGGACACTGCAGTCTTAATTCTGTGTCTTATAACACAACTGCCTTAATCTGTGAAAGACTGGAGCTACATAGAAGAGTAGAGGGGAATTGCAATGGAAAACAATGTCACCTGCAGTCCAACTTTGACTGTCCAGTATACAGAATTGCTGCTGCCTGGAGCAGCGTCGCTTTGTTTTTACATCTATTTACATCTTGTTTTTCATCTATCATTGTCACCAGGACCAATGATATGACTGAACAGTTCTTATTTGCATTTGAACTCATTTATCAAATGAACATTTTGATTTGATTTCACTCTTTTCCTTTTGCTTCTTCCGTGTGACAACCGGAGTGGGAACAATGCAGCATTCAAGGCTCAAGTATATTGCACATATATTGAGGTTTTTCTGTGACATGGAACTTCAGTCATATTTAGTCTCATGATTGATAAATGTGTGAGAACTTTATTATAAGGGATTTTTTTGATATTGAAATAATCTGAACAGAGGCTAATTTAAGTATTTCACTGAGAGGTAAACACTGACGTCAAACTGCACACAAGGAACAAGAGCTGAATGCTGTTTAACGGTGCTCTTCTGAGAGGAGATCTAGGTTTGATCTGATGTGGTGGGGATGTGCGGGCTGCAGGTGAGACGAAATGAGCGAGACTAAAGAAATATGATGTGACAATAAGTCCTCCCTTCATAAGTCCTAGTATTTTCAAACAAAGTGAGCGAACTGCTGATTTTGCTGGGCGATCCCCTGCTGAAAGCTGTCGCGAGCCGAATCAGTGAGTGCTGATCCTGAGGACGTACTTTTTTTTGGGTTAAGCTTTAATTTGTGGTGTTGTTGAACTATGCTGGGTTTTTATGAAGATGAGTTCCTATTATTTAATAAATAAGACAAAAATAAGTAACATCTCTATTGTATAGTTAAACAGCAACGTAAATACAAGTACACATTAATAACTGTACTTGACGTGTACTTGAATTTAGAAGAGATGAGGGCAGAGGGACGCAGAGAGTCGGGTGCTAGGAGTACGCTACATTCTGATTGGGTGCTGAGAGCAAATCCTATCTCTCTGGACGGAGACAAAAACTGAGCACTGGACTTGCATCTGCAGACTCAAGGTTGAGTCTCATACTAGTCATAGAGTTATCTCATGAATCTATTAAAACAAAACACACTAACATCATGTGAAAATAGTCAATAGAAACTAGCGTCCCAGCATGCACATGTCATTGTTCCAGTGAGGATCTCTTCAAAAGTTCTCTAAACTAGAGACAATTAGACATCATCAGATCGTCCAATCAAATTTCATGAAAGTCTGTCTGAGCAATCCACAGGTAACATTGGCTCATGGGCCGAGGCAGCAACGGAATATTGTCCATGAGTCCATCTGACATTGGAACACCTGCGAAAAGAGGATTTGTTTACAGATGTATGTTGTTGTTTCAGTCACGTTTGTGTTGGATTATGTACAGTATAGCAGAGTAACAAAGTGCTCTGCTTATTATTCTGTTGTTCTGTAAATGTATCGTTGGGATTAAGCCTATCCGGTTTTTAAAATAGGCTCCAGCTCCTGCAGCTTTGAGGGTACAATGTACAATGTACATGATTTCATCACTTACAGTATGTTGAAGTACATTTTGACATGTATTACGCTGTATTTCTGCTTGTATTATGAAGCCAACCCTATCTCCTCAATATATTTGCATTGTATGACACAAACTCAACTCAGAAAATGATCCCCAGATGATTGTAAATAAAAGAAAATCTTCACACTTCATTTCAAATTATCCGTCAAACAATGCTAAAATAAATGACTCTTATCTAGATGATCAGAAAGAACCATGTGCCACCTTGAGGAAGCAGAGTAAACAAAGTGCCGCGGTGCAAGTTATTGTAAATACATTTTACAGGCAGCGATGGAGCTGAAAACTGAAGGGCAAACAAGTCTGGGAGTAAAAATGTTCAGGTAGACGTGGAGAACACTGCTCCTAAAGCAAGACAAGGGCGGTGAGTGGGTTGGTATGGATCTGTTTTAACAGTAGCAGCAGGTGCTTGCTAGTAGCAAGCCAGCTAGCATAATTGGTAGCTCAAGATCATCACCACATTCTGAGAAGAATCAGAATAAAAATAAACCTGTCTTCATGTTCTAATTTCTAGTCTGATCCCATCATTGAGATAACATGAGTAATGCTCCATTTCATCGCTCAAGTAACAATGAACAACAATGAAACCAAATCCCAAAGCCCACTCACCCTCAGGCCGGGGGCTGTATCTTATTCTGAGGTGGTGCACCCACCTGGGGGTGAGGTGTTTTATCATGAGCACTACTGGCTCAGGTATCCATGTACAAGTTGTGTGAGGCACGAGACAGTATTTTGAAAGTCAGTATCGGTTGTTCCAATTACTGGAGAGGAAATTGTGGACTTTGATGTCCGTCAGTACGACACTGCAGGGAATCAAACCGACGCCGTCCCAGTCCTCCAGGAGCACCGATACCAGTGTCTTAAGCTGCTTGACTCGACATGGAAGGTAAAGCAAAACCTGCAGTAGCAACAGCATATAACCAGAAGCATGCTGGATAATGGCACTGTTGTATTTAATTTTGATCAATGCAGATTATTCTACAAGTGGTGTTGTGTGTCTGTTTATAAGCTGGATGTTTGGTTTGAAGTGCTGTTGTACTGCAGGAAACAAACGCCAAATAATTAACAGAAATACTGATGACTGAAAACTGTTGTTATTTACAATTCTGCATCTTAACCTTGACACTTAAATGAAGCTCTGTTGTCTCAGTAGTTGAGATTTGAACTAATTTCAGTTGGGTTTTTATGTTCTAATTTAATCTGTCTGCTGTGTTTTTACCCGAGTGTTGTTTTTTTCTATAACGACATCACACATAGTCAGCAGGCGTCTTGCTCACTCTCACTGTACTAATCTATTAGCGGCCAATTCATATGGATTTTGATGTTTTTTGTGAACGACGACATGGACCTGTCGGAGGCCATCCATCCATTTTCCTCCGCTTATTGCGGGGGGTGGAGCCTATCCCAGCGGCTTTCAGGTGAGAGGCGGGTTCACCCTGGACAGGTCACCAGTCCATCTCAGGGCCAACACATAGAGACAGACAACCATTCACACTCACAGTCACACCTACGGTCAATTTAGAGTATCCAATCAGCCTCGTCCCCTCTTGATGTCTTTGGACTGTGGGAGGAAGCTGGAGTACCAGAGAGAACCCATGCAGGAACAGGGAGAACATGGAGACTCCACACAGAAAGAACCTTCCAGAACATTCTTGCTGTGAGGCGACAGTGCGCACCACGGCACCACCGTGCTACCCTTTCAGAGGCTAAAGTTCTTTAAAATAATTATTTCTCTGCTGGGGGATGAATAAAGTTTTTCTATTCAATTACACTCTCTCTATTTTTCAGGGCACAGCAGCAGGTGAAACTCTCTGGTAACCCATTCATGTGTCTACCTACTTGATGACTTCTCCCACATCCAGAACTTCTGACAAGACACCTCAGGTACCAAATGTGGCCTTGACTGTAGCATCAACCTACATTTCCACTGCAGTTGGAACAGAATTGCCCTTTTCTGGTCAGCATGAACTGGTCGCGTAACATTCGTTCCGAATCTGACCACTCAGCTAAATGGATTTGGGCTTGTTTGTCTCTGGTCTTGCTTTTCCATTTGGACTGTTGTTTCCCGGCATCAGAGTCTCCAGATCACCAGCGATAGCTTTCTGCACGTGGAGCAGAGCAGTTTGTTCTTCTGCCTGGGAGCTGACATCCTCCTACAGCAAGCAGATGTTTTCCTCTAAGGTTTGAATCCTCTCGCCCTTTTACCTCACTGCCTCAGACAGGTAGCTATTGGTGGACTGGGTCTGCTGTACTTGTTTGTTGGCGGTTTGTAACTGTCCAGATTACTCTCTTATTTGTTCACCTCTGTGTCTCCAGCTCTATGCACAGCAATAACTTTTCATTTCATTGCCATGTATGTTGACTTGGTCCAACCCTTGCTCTGGTTTTCTTGCCCTCTTGCCCAGCATTCTTAAGCGTCCACCCACTTCTTTGACAACACTGGCTGCCTGTTCAAGTCATGAGCCTCGTCTTTGCTGTTTGTCTTCTCAGTTTCTTCAATCTGTGCCTGCAGTTTCTCCAGACACTCGTCTTTGTAAGTACAGTCAACACCGAGCTCCATGTTGTGTTTCTGCAGGTTCTCGTTGTCCTGCTGCAACAACACCACCTCCTTGTTCAAACTGGTGTGAGTCAAGTGTAGGGTCTCAAATTGCCTCTTCAGCTCCTGTTTCTTCACGAACCTTGTCATGCTCATAGGGAATGTGTGAGTACCTGTCTCGAAGGTAGGGCTCTTTTTGAATTTGAGGTTTGGTGGCAGCCAGGTGAGTGGTCAGATCCTGGCACCTCAGTTCCAGCTCTGAACGCAGCCGTCGCTCCTCCTGCTTGATCAGCTCACGGGCCCCCCTCTGGGAGTCTCCTCACATCCCACTGGATGTGGAAACATCATTAGAGGAGCTGTCACGGCTGTTGTCCACCTCCTTGTCACTGAAGATGGTTGTTTTTTGGCTTAAGTTGCTTCTCGTTCTGTTTCGTTTGTTTGGGCCTGTTTTTTTTTTTTTTGTTGATTAACATTTACACGCAAGGTGTTGGTGGTTCCTGCGAGGGAAATTATTTAAGAAAATTATCTTCATGTCAAATTAAAACACTGGAATCTCATTTCCATTGCAACCACAAGATGAAATATCTTGTTTATATATTACCATGCTGTAAGGAGATCAACTGGGGTTGTTTGAGTCTCATGAGTAAGCTGAATGTGTTTCATGTATTCTAAACTTTCTTACCAGTCACAATGTTCACTCCGTAGCCCCCGGATGAATGCATTGGTAGGCTTCTGCTGTCTGCGCTCAGTGCCCTCACTCAGGAAGTCATTCAGAGAATCCTTCAACTCGTTCATGCACATACCTCAAGCATCTCCAAATGAGAATAGGGCGGTCCGCCCAGCGGAGCAGCTTGCAGAGCAGTTATACTTTTTAAGTTATTGGTGATATTTTCATTGCCCATAGTCAGAGGGGTACAGGGATGACATACCTGGAGTAAAATGCCAACAGGTGCCCATCAGCAGGTTCCCAAACAGAGAAAAGCAGTGGTCCTCAGGTCCTAGTAAGCGTTCTCTTCCTCTGCAGGCTCTGAAGTCTGCTGCTTTGAGTCTCATAGCCACGTACTGCGGGATTGCTGATCCCCATTTCAGATAACAGCCCTCAATCTCTTATCATTTACAGCTGTCCACCAGTAAACAGCAAAACAAAACAAAATAAAACAAATAGATAGAAATAAATGGGGTGGTGGGTGTAAAGGGACAAAGTCCTTTACTCCCCTAGAGGTTTTAACTCCCTCAAAACCATTGTTGGCCTCAGAGTGATGATAGCCATCAAAATCATAACTGTTTACACTGCTGTCACTTCCTTATCCTCACACCAGAAGCTTTCAATTTCAAGATTGATTTGTTTCGGGGGCCATTTATCTTTTCAACAAAGAAGGAAGAAAGCTTTTGATTTTTTTTTTCATTAAACTTCTGATTGCGTTTGAAGCTAAAGCTGCTTCTTAAGAAAGGCAGCGAGACAGAAAGGTGAAGTCTAAACTGGCCTTCGACAGCTTTTATTACAGCATGTTCAAATTAGAATTGGCCACCATGGTCCTCATCCAGATGCACAGCACAACATGGACTATTCAGTGTACCATCTGGCTAATATAATAAGGTAAAGTAATGCATTTTTAACCCTCCCTAATTGGCTAAGTCATTTCATTATTATAAATATTAGGTATCTGTAATGGGGAACACTAATTCCTTTGACTAGACTAAAGATTCCCGCCTTCAAATAAGCATGCTAATCTAATTAGAAAGCTAGCAGAGCTGAACGACTACATTTTCTCATACTTAGCATTGGAGGGCCGGGGCTTTGTGGAGCAGATGTGCTGTGAAATTAATTTCCTCTGGTGTAACCGGAGACGCTCCTCTCACCGTCTCTGTTATGAAATTTCCATTTCACAGATGATAACCTATTATCACTTTATTCAAGGGAAACGTGTTAATGGCCGGGAGGAAGATTGAATTATTCATATTTGCTCATTTCTATTCTGCGGCGCGGCCCTGCTCTTTTCATGCACTGAGAGAGGGCTAATGTAAACATGACCAGAATCCTTGTAAATTGGCTTGTAGAGGAGGCTGTTAGCATAGTGCCTGGGGACTGATGCTAGACGGGATAACAGCTGATATCTGTAAAGTACAGGCTGTGTGTGAGTGTGTGAGTGTGAGTGTGAGTGTGTGTGTGTGTCTAAGAGCATGTGTGTATCTCCGAGAGCATGTGTGGGTAAAAAAGGGGCAGTGTGTGTGAGGGAGAACCAGAGTGTGAATGTCTGAATGAGTTAAGGTGGCACGTGTGAAAATGTTTGTCAACAGTGTAAGAGGGATGCTAGCAACTGGTAATGGAGGCTAATTGGGCAGAGAAGCAGTTAGCTACACTGCTAAATGTGTGCTCTCTGTGTGTGTGTGTGTGTGTGTGTGTGTGTGTGTGTGTGTGTGTGTGTGTGTGTGTGTGTGTGTGTGTGTGTGTACACCTGAATCTGACTCAGGTGATATGAGTATCAGTTCTGGCGTCAAATGTCACTTTTTCCATCTTCTTAGTGCCATGATAAACAAAATGTAATAAGAAAACAAATATTCAATAACATTTTATTTGAGGGGACATTCTTGAAGTAGCATTACAGTGTTTTCCTAATTTTGGCTGGCAGAAAGTGCTTCAGTATGGTGGGACAGGAAGAAGCTCATTCACAAATAATGAGCCGTCCCGTCCCAGTGACGTGGCTGCTGTTCATTCACTAAAGAGGTCTGACCCCCATGGGACACCACGTGTTCTCTATGTGTTTGCATATACAGAACAGAGAAGCCTAATAATTTAACCCTAAACCCAAATGTTTTATATTCATCACGACTGTCATCAACTGTCCTGTATCAGTGTCTTTTGGAAACCTAAACTTGTAGGTCTTTGATGCAATAACATTCAAGCCAACTTCTAACCTTTTTATTAAAATTTTATAAACGAAACATCAAAACATGTTTGTTGGACTAAACCTCTGCTGGAAAAAGTGCCATTAAGCGAATGATGGCGTCCATCACAGCAAAACATTTAGCAAAGCATTCAGACAGTCGGTCAGTTTTATGAGAGAAATTAAGGTTCCAAAGAAACGCGAGCAGCATGTCTCCAAAAACTTCAATTGAGCTCTGATCCTACTTTTACAGCCAATAATGTGATTATATTTGAGCTTAAAAGTGGCTGTACTCTTTAGCCATAATAGGAATCATTAGAGACGTCTACCAAACAATACGTCTGTCCCGTGGGACGCCCACATCGCCTCTGGTTTACATAATGTCTGTGGTGGTATATTGATCAACTCATCTACAAATGGGATCCTGAATACAAACAAATACACTTTACATTTTCTATTATTTTGTCACAGTAGTTTCAATTTTATCCAGTGTTTCAATAAAATCAAAGGAAGGGAATTCAACACTTTCTATACAATTAATTCTAAATAATAGCTGAATTACAAATTGTGTACCTCTACATGATGTATTGGAAATATCATTTTAAAATATTTGGGTTCACAGTGGTAGGAATATGCATGAGATAAACATTATTCACATATTCAGTGATCACTAGGTGGCACTATAGTATACTATAATTGCATATATGCATATTCCTCCACACTCCTGCAACACTTGTCCTTCAGTTACACAAATGTGCTCTGACCCTCATGGCAGTATAAAACATAACATCAATGTGTTCCTTTATGGAATTTTTTTCCTCCCGAAGAATAAATATTAATATTCTTGCCAAAAATGCCATGCTTTGTCACATTTAAAAAAACATAGTTATGCGTTACTGCTATGTGTAATAAATGTGTTTTTTTTTTTAAATGCCTGCATGTTATTTTACAGTAGAGTGAGTAGGATTATGTCATGTTGAACTGGAATAAAAGAAATCTTTTGGTATTATTTTTTTATTCATTATTTGTCATTTTGAAGAAAGAGATGAATACAATCGTGAATTTTATCAGAAAGAATGAAGTAAAAAAAAAATAGAGGAGTCCAGACGTCTCTAATAAAGTGACTCTCTGACTGCAATCCTTTTTGAGGACTTCTCTATTATTCTCCTGTTTAAAACAATCCATAGCAATCCAAATCCTTATCAATATCAATTTACTCATATCAATAAAGATCAGGCTCCCCTCTGGATCAGTTCTCACTGGCATCTGTCTGACATTGCAGGTCCGTCATCACGCCCAGATAACTCCCCCTCCTCCATGCGCGCCCACACACACACACACACACACACACACACACACACACACACACACACACACACACACACACACACAGACAGACAGACACACACACACACACACGCACACAGCGGCAGCCCTTGACTTTGGCGTCAATAAGACTGACCGGCTTTGTGAGAGTATCGACAGTTATCAAAAAATGCCCTTGATGTAATTTCATGCCTGTCAACGTGCTCAGGCCATATGCTAAGGATTATGGGATGTCTGCTTGCCGCAGAAGTGGAAGGCACTGCAGAGCTGCATGGCGCCCAGGCCTTGGTCACTTTATAGGAACCTTTAATGGCCCTCGCTGTCAATGTTAGAGCCACGACGGCCAAGTACAGCGGAGTGTCCACTGGGGGCTACCATCACACTCGGCTTCAGAGCAGCCAGGGAATCCCGCCCCCTCCCACGTGTGCCACTAACTTATCACATCCAAGTGTCCGCATTGTCGCAGCATATGTCGAGCCTCTGTGTCTGAGGCTTTAATGTCAGACGACTCTCATTTACATTTTCAGAGGTAGCCTATTCACAAATGCACAGTGAAACACAGTGAGCCGGCAGTAAGTGCTCTGGTGAGGGCATTTTAAGTCTGTTTGCTTTCTTCTTTTCAAAGTGTCATTGAGCAAGGAAATGGAACAGCACAAGTCTGACTGTGCAACAATGACTGGAGTTTTCTGCTGTCGCACACAGTTGGGAAAGGCTGGTGAACCTCGCTGTAATTCAGGCTTCATGAATATGTGCTGCGTGGACATAAATATTCATCTTTCTGTAATGGTTGTATCTGATTGCCTCATGTACCTCTCCTTAACACTAGGTTTTGTTTTTTAAGTGTATGATCTCTAGTGATTGACACTGCGTGACATCACATGCAACATGATTTTTTTTTTTTGTCAATAGAAGCACGTGTCTCTATTTCATCTTTCCATATGGGAAATTTGAAATATAAAAATGTTCTATTTTCATCCTAATTTAGCATTTCCATATTTGTCAACTGGATTTTTCAGGGCCGTACACTGAAAGCGTGAGGTGCAACTAAAATTATTATAATCCTGAGTTGCCTTTGTGACCCGATGAATTAAGTGAAACCAGAAATATACGGAGCCCTTGAGAGGCTTTTTTGTGGGTATTGAGAAAAATATTTTGAAGCTACATAATATAATTTGTTCCCTCAATTTTAATTATTAGTGACCGCAAGATATAACTTGTATAAATATGAATTAACTAAATTGAGGGTACAAGTTATATCTCATGGCTTCAAACTAATTCAATTATTGGCACATTTTGCATCTTGTGGGCTAAAAATAACGAAACCGAGGGAAGAAGTTATATATAATACGGTCTTGTCCTTCTAGGTCCCCCAATAGTACTTCTACTACTAATGCTAATAATAATGCTAATAATAATGATAATCTCTCCGGCTACTCCTGGACTTTACGGGCTCCGTGCTTCACGCCCTCTCCCCACCAAACCTCTCTACTCCCTCTACTGTCTTGTTTAATTGTTAATGTCCATAAAGCGCATTAAAAAACAATTAAAACCCCATGAGATTATGGGCCAAAAGCTCCCCACCGGTCAAGGTTGTGATGACAAGAGATATTCCTGTCTCAAGTTATGATTCTCCTTCTTGGATTCCCATTCATGTTCTCAAGTGTGAGCACTTCATTTCTTATAAATCCTGAAACATAATCCCTTAAAGGCCCACTGGGTGTTAACTTCCCCCTTTAAAACTAGTCTGACACATGCTGCATGGAGGAATTTGAGAGTATCCACAGGCTGTAGACAGCTTTCAGTAGGATTGTGTATGTGTTTTACAAGACCAACTACTTTTGCAATGCTTGATTTGTGTATGTTTGCATCCTTTTGAATTTAATCAGTAACCCCCCCCCCCCCTCTTGCTTTTCTCCCCGTTTGCACTGCTTTGTTTTTCTGCTGCTGATGGTGGCTGAAGAGCCTTTGCTGTTTTGTAAGCATGTGCACATCCTGATCTCTCATAATATTAGTTAAAATCAATGTGCTGCTTTTTTAATTATTGCTCATGGTACAAAGCGGGGAAGGCTCATTTAAGGGGGGATCGATATGGGAGAGCGATTGGTAGACGGTGGAGCTGTACATCAGGCGGCTTGATGTGAAAATCATTGGGGCCTGTGCAGGCTGTGGCTCGTGCTGATCATCCTGGTTAGCCCCCCAGCTGGCTGCAGGGCCTGGGTAATGGGTGAACCCTCCGTGAACCAGCATCCTTAGCCTCCCCAGCACCCCTCAGAGCAGCACACAGTTTTAGCTGCACAGAACAGGAATAACACATCATAAACTCTATTACAAATAGAATCAAAAAAGTAAGACAGAAAATTCAAGAGCATCTCCCCTTCGCCTCTCCTCATCTCTACATTGATTATCTGTGCTTGGGATTATTCTTCTTTTATTGCTCCTGTTCTCTCACTTGCTACTTTTTCTTCCATCCCTAGATACACCAGTGCATTGTTCCTTCATGTGCACTTCTATTATCTCTGCTATCTGTCCCCTGACCACCACCAGGCCTGACTGGAGGCTTGCGTTACTCGGCTCTGTGGGCTATAAAGAGGTTAATAACTTGGGCTTGCGGACATTATTTAAGGGTGGCCAGAGAAATGTAACGCTCCCCTGTTTCTGTTGCTTTAGATCCACCTTTGACCCTGGAGCTGCCTCTCCCTCCCAGTCCCACTTTCCCTCTCTCCTTGCTCTCATCTTCAAAGAACTCTCCAGTTGTGGCCAGTTCAGACCTCCTTCATCATGCAGTTAAGCCCCTCGGGCGCTAAACTGATACAAATGACGTTAATCTGGGAAAGTGTGAACAGCAGCATTTCACTGACTGTTATTTGTCACCATTTCAGTCACCAAAATGGCTCCATTTTGCAGACATAGAAAAAAGTTAAATGCCCAAATAATTGTTTTTTTTATCATTAAGTCACTAAGCATTTATCATGCAGTTTGTATATCAACATGCAGTGGATGATTTATACGGGCTCCTGAGTGACCAATAGTAGAACAGCACGAGGGTATCAATCCCTATAAGCACTGATCCAATGTACAATCACGGTCTTGACAGCACGTCTAATGTTCCTGAATGAGCTAAAAAGGAACAAAAACAAATCATTTTGTGCTCTTCAGCATATTGTCAAAACGTAGACGGAAATTATTTCAAACATCCATATTCCTAATGTTTGTCTCGTCTTCATCTTGTAAATGATTTTGATTGTTTAAGAAAAGCACATTTCGAGGTTTAAAACTCATTTTAACATGATAAAAAAGGCCCTCTGCAATCACTTAAATCAAATGCTTTTATTTTGACAAGCTACCGGTACATAATTAACTTCAAATTAGAATTTAACGCTGCTTCAGTGACCCCTTCCCTCCAGATCACACAGTGAAACACTAATGTAATGCTTCTTTCTCATTTGCCGCTGTCTTTTTCAGATGATCCTTATATATCACCGGCGTCGTTCACGTGCCCAACATACACACGGCACTCGCACTCATTCACTCACTCTGAAGCCAGAGTGTAGAGCATCAATCATCTGTCCATAAGAGAGGTTCATTTACTAATTAAAATCTTCAAAACAGAGTGAAATTGACTAAGCACTAAATTCTTAATCACAAGTTTTGACCAGCAGCTGACAATACGATCTACGTTGTGATATCAATCAGGCCCATGCAAATAGCTTTTATGAACCGGCCTATTTTGTCTGATCACCACGCTCATTTATTTTGCCTTTAATTCCCCTCTTAGCAGAATGTATTCAATCATTTAGATTGTATTGTGTGCTGGATGAGCCTCTCTTTCTCCCATGATGACAAAGCGCATCGGCTCACTGGATCTCTCCACACTACATCTATTTTTCCTTGTCAGCCTGGATGCCTGTCAAATTCAAGTCTGCTTTATTTTAATTAAAAAGCGCCGCTTTTAAGTTCCTGATCAGCCAGATTTAAGATGAAATGATGCCTTTGGTTGGATACATGAGCAAGGACATCAGAGCAGATCTAAGTATAGATGATCCCTGTCCGCCTTTAGCAACGCTCAGACTGCACCATGCAGAGATCACACACAGATAAATATCATCCACAGCCAGTAATAACATGGAGGGAGTAGCAGGAACTTCTGTCCTCAAAGCAGGTTCGTGTAGTTCCCCTCTGACCAGCAGCAAGAGCTCTCACACACTCACTCCATCCCACAAGATATTGTACGCTAGGTGTTATCTTCAAGTTGAAATAATGCCTCAAAGAAAATGTTTGACTTTGGAGTTTAAAAAGCATCCTTAAAAAACCAGTCATTTCAGCTGAATAACTTTATTTTGGCTTGATATTGATGTGGAGTGTGTATCGGGATGTCTAGATGTGAGGATGGTTCTCCACCGGAGTTCCTGAACTCACATTTTTACCTGCGATAAAGCTGCTGCTGCTCTTGATGTTTTCTGTTGTTTTTTTCAGTCTTTTTTAGGATCAAAATCTATGAGAAGGGGTTGGGGGGTTGAGTATGTGGGGTAAGGAGGAACCCATTAAAATTGAATTTTTACAATGGGTTTGGCTGACTGCTCTTTTTTTGGGGGGGGGGGGGTCCCTCAAATCCTCAAAAATTCTCATATTATCGCTAAAACATTCAGTCATTTAACAGGGCCGCATGGCTTAGAGGTAGAGTGGCCGTCTAGCAACCGAAAAGTCGCTGGTTCGATCCTCGCTTCCCCCGGTGACCGTGTCCAAGTTTCCTTGAGCAAGATCCTGAGCCCCTCATTGCTCCTGATGGCCCTGCGACGGGCTGGCCTTCACGGGGCGGTACAGAAAATGAATGGATGCAGGGGTGATAATGTTATTCATTAACTTGAAAATTGTTTGGAATGATTAACGTTCATGAAACATCTGAATGTTTCTCTCTTCATCACAAGTTCTACGTACATCGCGAGTGTGTGGGCAACTTTCACACCATGCTACGCTTTTAAAAAATGCTGAGTCAAACAGTTACAGGGTTGTTAACTTTTCTTAAAGTGGCTACAAACTTCTTTATACGATGTTCTAAAGCACTCGAAGGCTGCTTTGAATGTGAGCAACTTGGAAATATGAAAACATGTTGGTGACAATTAGGACAGACAGCAAAGGCAAAAATCACCAAGTCAGCAGTTCAGTTCCTGCCTGATTAGACCGATTGCAGCACATTGTTTTGAGAGTAACTTTCTAATAAAGGCTTGATATTTATCAAAAACAATTGAATTAAAACAATACTAAGGCTCTTTTTCTTTTTTTTTTCCATTTTAAGAATGTTTTCAAATTATGTGATCCTTCTGAACCTGCCAACATAAAAATGCAAGGAAATATTCTCAGAACGGACGTAGAACAAAAAAAATGAGCTTGATTTAAAAAATCGTATCTGTAGGACGTTTGTCTTTGGAAGTGACAACAATGCATTGTAAAATCTGATCTTGTTAAGATGTCGTTCCTCGAGAGGGGCAAGTACAAAGTAACAGTAGTTTTAGGAGATTACACCTAAGAGTAAAAGTACCTCAAAATTAAGTACAGAAATTAACTTCTCCCTTTCTAATCAAAGTGAGAAAGTAGAAAGTAGAAAATGACATCCCCCACGTGTCCTTGACTGAATTCTATCAAAATAATGAGGCGAAAGTCTCGGTTTGAAGGCTCAACGATACAGCTTTGATTTTTTTTTCACGAGGTGTCCAAACAAACACACGCCGCCACTATGTCGTCACGTAACGGGGCGGAAAAAAACACAGATTCACGGCTGCTTTCATCCAGGCTGAGACAAGTTTCTCTTTGGCGAGAGAATGTAAATGTGTCATTTATACCTGTCTTGTCTTTTATCATGATAAAGCAGTTCATACTCTGGGAAAAGGGAAAAGAGAAATGCAAGCAGTTGCTTCATTCATCGCCTGTCCTTTTTCATTCACACGCTTGTGATTCTCTATCATGCTCCTCTCAGCAGCCGTCAAGAGGCCGGCTAGCATTGAAACAAATCTCTCATATTCTGCTTTTTGATTTCATTCTTTCTCCCTGTCGTCTCTCCTATTAGCTTATTCATTCTTCACATGTGACTGCCAGCCTGTTAAGGTCATATTAAACCAAAGCAATCCACTTTAAATGGTTATCTACGACGCGCATTAAAAAGCTCTTTGCTGCCCTTTAAATATTGTGATTGGGTTATAGGGGGGTCGCTGTTTCGGAGCGCTGATCGCTCTCCCAGGAGCCCGCTTCAGAATATAAATTGAGTAATATTATAAAGGCGGGCACTCCAGAAGGACTGGGTAATGAATAGGATTCATGATCTGAGGAGGAACAGGAGGTCATGCAATGAAGTGAAATACTCTAATAACTCCAATCCAAACCCACTCAGATGATGATACATTAACTGAGAGACCCTCGCGTTCATGTGTTTTGTTCCTTTCGTGTCAGACTATTTTAGCAGTACATCTATTCCAAAGCTGGGAAAAAATAATGATCTAATGGTTCTCATATATATTGTCAAGGCCACCTACGACGGCGGGTCAGATCAAATCTCAGCAAATCTTGTAATCTTCTGGAAATAAACGAATAAATAAAAGCAGATTTGTATTGTATCACAATCTTCAAATGTCTCAAGAAATGTACCCGCCAGATCAGACGACAGATTACTCCCAACGAAGGCCTAAATACAAGATATTAAGATTTTAGATGTAATCCCCTGTGATTATGATTTTTTTTTTTTTTTCCCTTTCTGCAAGGAATTACGGTCATCATCTTACATAGTAAGCTGTGTTTATTTGAGGTGGCCCGCGGGTTGTTTTGCATGTTATCCCTTCAGATCAGGACAAATCTGGTAGATGCTATCATTGGCCTGATGCATCTCTGTAGCTGACAAATCTCACTGGTACCTGAGGATTGCATGTTATTTAACTGTGCCCGGCTAGGATTAACAATACAGCAGCTTAAGTCATAATTTATCATAAGAAATGACTGCCGACATACTCCGAGGGCTTATGAGTGGATCAAAAGAATGTTGGTTACATGTAACATTTTTTTGCTCTGAAGGTTAAAACGTCGTCTGCGCTTGTGGGCTTGTGTGATGATTGAATTTGTGCTATTCTTTTGTTTTGGCCTGAATCAAACTACAGGTCTGGTGCAGAACTTTTACATATAAATGTAAGCCTCTGACAAATGAGTTCACACACACACTGCCTGACTTACCCGAGGTAAATCTCTCTGCTCTACTATGTAGAATATTTCAACTTGGTGTCATGAAGCAAGATTCCCCAGTGCACCTGTTGTGATGAGTTTTATGGTTCCTCTTACATTCTTGGCGGTAGATGAAAGTAGGGAGCAACAGTATCTACAGAGTTCAGCTGGGAGTGAGATGGGAAAGTGAAGGAAAAACCTACCGTTCAGAGGAAGGATGAAAGTTAAATAAGGAAGGCTATCGACCCATATACCCAGATAACAACTGCATGTCTGTATTTTCTTACTGTATGATGTAACGAGGTCTTCTGTCATTTTATAAAGCAACTATACAAGGTCCCCATAGCAACACCCCCCCCCCCCACCCCAAGACAATAAAGTTGAACCTAACGAGTGAAGTGGAGCAGCTTTTACTCGCTAGAGAACCCAGGAGGAAGAGAAGGAGCTGAAGGCAGTTTTTGGACGCGTTGGTTTTCATAGAAAAGCCTATTTAGCTATTTAGCTAACACTTTTACTCAGCCGATATGATGGACTTGTGTCGTGCAACTGGTGAATTGTCCTGCTTTTGTCACTTCTTCTAAATTGTGCCAGGGGATTTTCCTGGACTGTTAGTGTGTAACAGCAAGCTAGTTAGTGAGCTGGTCAGTAAACTGGCAGTTTTACGATTTTGTTTGATTGAAAACAATCGAGGGTAACAGTTGTGCTTCTCTGATTTAAAACAAAATTGTGATTACTCTCAGTTCCAGAAAGGGGGGACACAGGTCACACACTGTAGCTCAGGAGCTTAGCTTAGTTCATAAATATGTACTGTTATGCTTTTAACAGCAGCTTGTACACTTTCTCTCCGTCAGTAGATCTCGATGGAGTGTCAGAGTGTTGGGATGAGTTGAGCTTGTTGCAATCAGGCACAAGGAAAATGGTTAATTCCACTTGTGATGACACCGACTCGGCAAGCACAATAGTTTTCAAGCGCTGATGCTGACCAGTAATGACTGAACGAATGGATGGAGAAAGTGTGTGTGTGTGTGTGTGTGTGTGTGTGTGTGTGTGTGTGTGTGTGTGTGTGTGTTGGGGGGCAGTGAAAGAGACACTGGTGAAGTATGAGAGAGAGGGAGAGAGGGGGAGTAAGAGAGACACAGCTGCCTCTGCACAATCGCTTTCCAGCATCTACAGTCCCAGGCCAAAATACCATTAATACAAGTGTCAGAGGAGTGAGTGGAATCAGCCACACTGCGACGGCTTTGACTGGCTTGAGAAGAAAACGCCCAGGATCCTTTGGGAACGGGCCCGTCCGAGATGACGGTCCATTCTTCTGGTCCTTTTGTGGCGCTGCCTCCCTGTCCATCCTCCTCCTTTTATTTTGTGCGAAGATTAAATTGCACATGATCTCTAACGTCTCCGGCCTCATGCTTGTCGTAGGTCGGCGACCTCCACGCGGCTCAGATAATAGATACATCCCCTGTTTGTCTTGTGGTGAAATGCTCGTCCGCCACAGTCCAGTAACCCGCCATTGTCACACCGTCTGAGGCAATTAAGTAAAATGGTGGATAAAGCCTGGGTGCGTCCTTTCAATATTTATTACATCCTCTTTGTGAAAAGAGCTATTTAGTCGCTGTATCTAAAATGATCACTAATGCAATTACAACTGCATTTAGAATACACATTAAAGGTAATTTTCACCCCCAAAGAGAGGAGCACAAAGGTCCAATAGGAGAAGATAACACATGTAAGTTACAAAGGATCATACATACCTAAATTATATAGGAAAAATATATGTTTAAGCTTCTTTTTTTTTTTTTTTCTTACTCCGTGAAGGCTTATTATTGGTGCGCTACACCTCAGTTGTCTTATCAGCACAATCAGTAGCCTGAATCTTTTCCATTTTTAATGGCTAATGTTTGAGATTCTGAGTGTTGCTTTCTTGTCTTTGTCAGTTTAAGCACGCCGGCTGTAACTCTCCAGCTCTTCTCCTCCGTATTTCAAACAAATGAGAGACACAAAACATAGCCTTGATGTATGTTGCGGTCCGGCTGTCAGGAAGTTTGGCTTTTGTGATGATATAGTCTGAGTTTGAAATTTTCAAACTTAGGCCTCATGAAAGTGAAGTTGAAAATAGAAGTGGTGAGTCAAACAGGAAAAGCTTCTTGTCAACAGGCTTAATAATCAGCCTTCGGCTGCACACATGTAGATAACTAGACAGCATGTTGGCTGCAAGTAGCCACACAGGACTTAATTACAACCCACACACGAGATGTGTTCTGTATTCCTGAGGAAATTAGGAGCATTTATAAGACTTAAACTTTTCCAGGAAATCACACAATAAGTAACGCAGAAACGTGCGTGTGTGTGTGTCTGTGTGTTCGCGCGTGTGTGTCCTCACAGTTGAGGGGATTCAGCAGCCAGTGAGGAGATATTGAGAGTTTCCTGTATAAAAATATGATCACATGTGTGTTTGTACTGGGTTTTGGAATGCTAACTTGTGGCTTGTGTATGGTGAACGTTGTCACCAACCTCTCAGCTCTTCAAACTACCGTCTCCATGCGTCTGTGATATGTTTATGTGTCGTCATACTTCTGGGGATGAAGGTTCGTGGGGCCGCAGTTCCTCACCAGCGATGGATGAGCTGTCTGAATGTGATCAGAGACGGTGTGTTACTTCTCATGAGTTTGTGGATTTGATGATTTGATATTTTTCACGGAACCTGATGCGCGTGTGCGACTTCTTCAGATATATTTTTCAGAATTAATGTTTTACTTCATTGTCCAACTCAGCTCCTTCGGAAGAAAAAAAAAATGATACAAGGTTAAATAAACTTTTTAAATAACTTTTAAACTGCGTACATAGGAGGATGATTTTCTTTTTTAAACTTTTTTATCTTATCGTCTTTTCATTGTCCAGTGGGTCAAATACTGTACTTGTAAAAAACAACAACAACAACAACAACAACAACAAATACCTTTACCATTTGCATCGCTGTACCTTTCACTAATTTACCATCCGAGAACAGTTTATGGGTGTGTGAGTTTCTTCTTTCCCAGTTTAAGAGCCTTCATCATATAATCTGATTCAGGGGAACCTGATGTTTAAGTGCCATCGATTTGAAATCACAAATTTGCATGATCTTACAATTTTATGTCATCATGTTAAACTACGCCATGTTTAAACACCGCACCTCCTAAATATCTGTTTGGAATTCAAGTTGAAACAGCATTTTCCAATGGCTCTGCCTCGTGAAATGGGATGGAAAAGTGATAATTAATATTAAGAATTTGATTGAAACAAAGAAAGGTGGCGTGTCAAAAAGTACTGTTAGATGAGGACTGGTAGATACAAACTGGACCGCAGAATCAGTCAGGGAGAGAGAAGAAGCCCATCTTGTACATCATGTAGGTACTGAAGTAGTCCTTTCCAGCACTGCTCATCATCACACATAGACACATACTGTATATTTGGTCTGTGACCAACGTGACCCAAGATTTGAAATAAAAAGGATAAAAGAAACAGTTTTTACTTCATTTGGACTTTAAAGCACCACCTAAACAGAGGCTGTCGACTATTTTCTCACTAAAACAGAGTGATTCAAAATGTGAGACCGCTGTCATGACCTGGACTTGACGTGGGAGACGTCTCTGCGGCTTGGAGCCAGCTGATGCTTCTGCAGACCACAGGTTGGCGTTCCAGTGAGGCTAGGTTACATTGCAGTGCATATTCTACCATCCAGCTCTGACACATCGACTCCTGTATGTCTGCAGCTGGTGCTACTCCCCTCGGTGAGAACCAGTCTGCTGACAGCTTGGAGCCACGTCCTACACCCCCTCCTCTCCTCTGCTCCCTCTCCCTCTTTCCTTCTCTCTTAATTGACTTCCCAGTTTGATAACACATGCCTGTCTGATTGGAGCCTGGCTGTCTCTGTGATGCTCAGAGGAACGTGCCTCTTCAATAGCAGATCAATTAGTCTATTAAGATAGCCAGGGACATAGGTCTTCTACCCCGGCTCCTCTTTTATACACACCATTCTTCAGAGAGTGTGTACATTTAGGCCTATTAAAACCTTAAATCTTCATGGATGTGCACGTACTGTATGTATATATATATATATATATATATATATATATATATATATATATATATATATATATATATATATATATATATATATATACACACACACACACACATATATATATATACACATATAAATACTGTATGTATATATATATGTGTGTGTATTTGTACATATGAAATCATGCATAAATGCGTTGTGACACAGACAGATGGCCCGTCTCTTATCATTTTGTATGCGAGCGATTCATCTTGAGCCATGGCAGGTGGCTCGAATATTCATTTCATTTTGATAATTCCACAGATTACTCCGAGCAATCTTAAATCTGCACCCGGTGAGATTTATTCATTCCTCAGCCTAAATCACAGAAAGGGAAGACACGTGTGATCACAAATGAAGGCGATCCTGCAGCCTGAACAAGGGTATCTCTGATGTACCTGTAAATTCGTGGGGGAGGGTTAGCAACATTTGCTGTTAGCAGCAACAAACTGTTGATACAAGTGCAGGGCTGCAGGGGTTAAGGGCGAAAAGTGAGTTTTCCACCTTGCTGCGTTACGAGCTGAGGTCGGTGTAATTTCCAGGACGAATAAAAGGTGAAGTGACACGGCCTCATTACATCAGCGCCGCAGATCTGGTTTCTCACCTCAGTGAGGGATATCCAGCAATTGTGTCCTTTCGTAAGCAACTTTTACAGCAGATCACAGCGAGCATCCAAGCCCAGAGGTCAGGGGCCAGGGTGCTGATGGATTATGGGGTTTTGCAGCGCCTGGTGCTGCTGACAGGCTTTATTGGTTAGCAGGATGAGCTTGTAACCCTTTATATAATTATTGTATTAAGGCCAGTGTGCCCCGGCCTTGCTGGCACTTCTCCCTGGATCAATGTGGAGATAATTTCAGAAATGAATAGTTAGTATCGATCAGCCCTCTTAGTGATGTCTTATCAGCCTCTTGGACAGCTCCTTGTAGATTATTGTGCCATTGTCATTTATGACCTTTGTCATAGAATTTTTTCTTTTCTTTTTGAAGCAGGCTGACTTCAAACAAAGACAACTCAATTTGCAATGGATTTTGCTCTTTTTTCACCTCTTCTCCGTTCTCTGGTACACAATAAGCAATAAATCACAATTGTTTTTGTCCTCTTGTTCCCCCCTCTGTTGTTGGGTTGACACCCCTGCAGTTGAGATGGTCTCTGAGGATGGGGGGTGGGTTGGGAGCGAGCATCAGCACTTGAACTCTGAGGGATTGAGTGAGATTCAGTTCAGACAAACCGATGACCTTCAGGTCTGGTGTTTGTGGACATGGGAACTTGGTGTTTTTGTTACTTAGTGCTCTTTGTGTGGCTCTAATAAAGAGAAGTGCGACTTGAACAGCGGCTCATGAACGCTTCTTCCATTCAGCTTCTTTTAATACAGCACATGGAGCAAAGCATGCAAACTAGTAGAGGGTGGAGGCTGTGGAGGATGTGTTTATGTGTTTATCCATCCAGCAGCCTCTTTGTTTGAGCAAGCCAAGCCCCCCGGTGTCATGTTTGTACTTTCCCCTCTTGCCTTCTAAACTGTGAATGACAAGATGTATCCATCAGAGGGCTGGAGCTCGATTTCAATAGCAGCTCAGGGGGACTCATTCACAGAAATGTAATTTACTCACTATTGGTCAGTTTGACCCTCGACCTCAATCACTTGACACGGTTTCCATAGAAACCACTGAAAAGGAACAGGAGTCAGATAGCATCATTTCTGCAGCTCATCCACTACACACAGATTCATCCAGTAAGCGCAAACAGGCCTGGCTGGCAGGAAAAGGTAAGAAAGCAGCAGACGGATGCAAAGAAGTGTATTTTACACCACATGTGAGCGGTGAGGGTTTGTTAGACTGGCTGGTCGTCGTCATTACATAATTATATCAACACTGCTATTTGTCATAACTGTCAGACACACTCATTTTTTCTGGCTGCTGACAGATTAATTACAGCCAATTATTTCAGAAGTGCTCTCATACTAATTAGTCATACAGTTACACAGCGCTAATAGCTCAGGGATCAAAGAAAACAAATGACTATCATACATCATTTCAATTAACCAGCGTGATGGATTAATTAACACTCTGTCATTTTAATGCCCTGGGTGGTCGGATATGATGAGGGATGATCCAAGGAGGATTTTCTCTCAGTAGTGAGGTGAAAATGACTGTAACAATGTGTCTTAGTTGCCATTAAAAGATACGAATGGCATTAAAATCTGACATTAAAGGTTGTTGTGTAAAGCTTTTCCTTCACTCGTTCTTCCAAGATTATTTCATTCAATAGTGAAGAGGAAAGGAAAGAGGAAAATAGAAAGGTCACCATCTAGTCCTGACATCTCAACATGTTTTTTTTTATATGTTATGATTACATAAAATATCAGTGATATGTTGTGAACAGATGCAAATTCAAGCCTTAAATGCACCAAATGAGACAATGACGAAAAAACCCCCCCCAAAAAAACAATTACACGCAACATTTATGAATATTTGTGGAAGGTGAAGTGTTTACGGTGAAATGATATTCACTTTGTCATGATTCTCCAGACATAAATAGATAAAAACTTTAATGACAAAAAAAAAAAAGATTCTCCAGACGTCTCTGACATAATGTATGACGAACATACTTTAGCCGTTCTGATCCAAACTGATCTCATTGTTTCAGCATTATTTTGATCACTTTTGCAACAAGTCATCAAAATCTAAATGAAGCGAGGCACATGGACCCGGACACGACATTGTCAGATTTTCCTGTGATTCTGGGATTATTTTATACTGTATCATTATATCAGTCATAGCTGAAGACCAGAAGAAAAGGCAGAAAGAAACGTGTTAGTATCTCAAGTTAAGCTCTTGCCCCTCTTTTCCCGAGAGGACGCAAGCAAGCAAACTTTATATCAATGCGCGTCACAAGGCGTGAGCTGTTACCATCACCAGCCAAAACGCAGTAATTAAAGCAGCGATGATGGGCCCTGTACACGTCACATGGTGACCGGTCCATAAAGTGATGAGGAGGTCAAACCTGATAATATTTGGATTTTGTATGAAGGAACAGACTAATGCTGCACTGTGGTGCCAGGATAACTTCCTGTGTGCACTAGGTGGTGCTAGACAACACACACATACGATATATTATGTTGCTGTACATCACATGAAGACCAAGTGGACAAGGACAAGGCAATCTGACATAAATCAAATGACGTTTGTTAAGTCAGGCATACTCCCCATAACCACTAGGAAGCACTATGACTCGACGTCAGCTTGTAGATGTCTTCGGGCTGGGACTCTCATCAGACGTGATGTTTGGTAGAGATCTGAACATGTGAGGTCCACCAACAGTGTCCTGTTCTTTGGGGAAACGTCAAAATTGGCCACCTCGCCATGGTAACGCCACTTTAGTCAGTCATCACATCAATCCATCGTCAAGTTCTTATGTGTTTCTGACTCACAGGAGGATGAATCTGGTTCTAAGGAGTACATGAGTGTAAAAAGAACAAAAGATGTAATTTCCTGTTACCACCAGGTGTCGCGATTACTAATCACCCCCCAAACTGGATGGGCTCCTCCTTGACCCTCCATGTTTGGTGAAAATCAGTTTTTAAATAGTCGTGCTGACAGAGAGACATGACCTCCTCAGCATAGTTAATGAATAATGATTTAGATTAAATGTCTTCTTTGCCTTCTGTTTTAATTTCTGTTTTTCTTCCTTTTCCGTTGCCTCGTCTGTCTCACCTGTTTCACTCACCTGTAATCAGTCCCTGTGTGTGGACTGATTCCTCTGTTTAGATGCCAGGTTGTGATTGTCTCCCTGTATCCATATGTGAAGATATACGGCTGTTTTCTCATCACATTTGCTTTTATTTATGTTTTTCCTGGCTTTTCTGGTTTTATAGGTTTTCTCTGAATGTATTTGCTGCCTTCACTGATTCAAGTGTGATGTGGACCTATTTTGGCAGTCGATGCTTCTAAAAATGAAAATATTTGCACAATCAAGAGAAGAATTCAGTTTAAAAAGTCAACTCAATTAAAAAAGAACTAAATAAAACACCCACCAACACAAAATTAAGTATTTATAGCTTTTTTGGATCAAGCTGGTATGACATGGGACAACATATTTTCACATTGTTTTCTTTTATTTATTTATTTCCAATCATCTGGTAGAGACGAGATATATGTTTGAAAGGATTTCTGAATAAAAAGCTGAGGCTGCGCTGTATTGCATCACAAGTGTATGAAACATCTCCTCAGCAGGGTGTTTCACCTCTGGATTACGTCTCATTTATCTGCCTGTTTCTCTGATTCGCCAATTTTCAGTCATTAAAGCTGTTTTAGCCAAAACAGCAGAATGAGTTTGTCCATGACAGTTTAGGTCAGCGCTGACCATCTCTTTGCGTGGGGCCCTCCATCAGTCTCTGCAGCTCAACATCCATCATCGGCAGACAGGAAATGGGCCTTTTGCTGGGCTCGTCAATGAGGCTGCCAGCTGGATTTGTCTGAGCTCAGGCCTTTTAGTGACACCACCTCAAAAACAGCAAAATGCTGCACAATTTTGATAGGCGTGTCTGTGTTCTCTCCAAACTTAACGGCCCATACAGAGGATTGAATTTAGAATCCATAGCTTTAAATCTTTTCCTGCAGCCGCGGAACCCTGGGGAAGCCACAGCTCTCCTTCCGCCTCCTCTCATGCCTTGTTGACCCACAGCGATGAGATCGTATATCTACATCGTTGACCCTACTAATGAAACTTTGACATTGATTTCTAAATAGGCCATCGTTGTGTTTTACTGTAGAGCCAGATGTGGCCGCTCACATACACCGCTTGGAGCTGCAGGCAATGGTTTCCCACTGCCTAATCCAACTCAATATGGCAGACACACTCACTCTTCATTTAAACAAACAAAAGCAGCACATAATGATCAGCCCTGCCATTATGGCCGATTGATTTGATCTGGTCCAGGGCGCCGTGGATTTATTTTCTTTTATGCCCATATAGATGTGTGTCACAGCCTCAATATGCATCACAAGCATGTGTGTGTGTGTGTGTGTGTGTGTGTGTGTGTGTGTGCGTGAGTGTGTGTGTGTGTGTGTTTCTCCCTATTCAAACAAATGGAGGCGGTTTGGGCCAGAGAGCCTGGAGCACTGCCCGTCCTTTAATTGCCATTTACATACTGGCGGAATCATTAATTTCTAATTCCCCTATTATTTGTCACCCCCACATCCCTCCTCCCGCTTTTTATCTGACGCTTGTGTCAATGTCAGGGCCTGTCAGTGTCATCCGGCTATGGACAGTTCTCTATCTCCTTCAGATAACTCCTGTTTACCACCTTGTCTTTCCCATGAATGCTCACTGCAAAGTCAGAGCTAAATATTATGGATTAACATCTGTTGATAAAGTCAAGGACACCTTTATTTCTTAAAAGTTGTACAGGTTAATCATTTTATATCTGATTAAAAAAGTAGAAAACCCCAGTGACTGGGGGCAGAGATAGAAGCAGTTGCTGCTCTCTTAAGTGAATGTACACAGGCCACATCATTAACAGCAACAATAAAACATGAATCTGTCTTTGAACAACTTCTATGAGCAGAAGCAAACATCCACGGATGATTCTTTAAGGTCATCTCTCATCCCAGGTCTGCTTATGTGTGGCATGTTAAGAATTTCCTCTCAAAATTTACAAGCTCCAACTTTGTTGATTTTCATTATCAGCAATGAAACTTAGAACACCAAATGGCCAAATTCACAGAAAATAATATTCAGTGACTTTTTCTATTGATTGGTGTTTGGAAAGCCAGCCCAGAGGTGCATTACCTCCAACAGCTGGACTGGAGAGTAGAACAACGATCAGCTTGACCTCCTTTTTCTATTTACTTGTGTCTTTGCGTCGGCTTCATAAGGTCTCTATCTAATGGCATATTTGAACAAAGCATAGTCGAAGCATCATGTAATTCATATTCTCTCATCCTAACTATGCTTCAGGTAACGATCTCTAACTCATCTAATGTGGAGACAAAAATCATCAAAAGTCCAGTAAGGTTTTAACAGTCGACTCATCTACTTTTGACGATGTACGTTGAGAAATCACTGTTGTCCCGTCACAGTCAATTACCTGCACAGTTACATTCAAGCAATTCGACTTTGCTTTTGTCTTTTTGTCTTAGCATAAAATAATAGAGGGATGGATTTATTAATTTCGGCACGGTGGTGCAGTGGTCAGCACTGTTGCATCACAGCAAGAAGGTTCCAGGTTTGAGTCCTGGCTCGGGCACGGGATCTTTCTGTGCAGAGTTTGCATGTCCTCCCTGTGCCTGGGTGGCCCTGCGATGGATTGCCGACCCGTCCAGGGTGAACCCCGCCTCTCACCCGAAAGCCCCCCCCGTGACCCTTAATCAGGATAAGCGGAAGAAAATGGATGGATGGAATTATTAATGGATGTATGCCTGCTTCTGGAACACTAGGTGGCAGTATGACCCTCACAGCTGGGTGCAATCAGACTTTTCAAAGAAGTTAGCAAGTGGCGTCCCTCTCGAATGAACTCCTTAAACATAGATTTGTTATGAATAATGAACACACTTCCAGACGAATGTTTTTGTGTTTCTATTTTCACCGTAGCCCCTGAGCTCTTTGACTTCTGGGTTGAATTCAACCTACAGAATGTGCACAAAAGCCATTTTGGCCAAATTGAAGCATACATTCCTGTCTTAATGGATTTAAACATCATGTAAATGTACTAAATGTAAAGTAGAATTAGCTAAGAATAACATTCCACATTGTTTTTTTTTAACGGCAATGTAAATAACGATTCTTGTCGTCATGAGATTTGCACTTCAGTATTTCCTGTTCCTCTGATAAATAAAAAAAATACATGCATAAATAACAACTGATGAGACCATTTACTTCAATATCCAAAAGCACAGACCACGAGCATGACGAAACCATGCAATAAACCACGCTTACAACACAGAATGCAACATCTGAGCACTTCACGTACAATGTCAGCCATCAGGAGATACTTGGGAAATGTGCAAACATCCATGTGTTTATGATTGAGTCGGGGCCATCCAAATGAATCCCATCACTTAACTTCCAGTCAAAAGGGATTATTGAGCTTTATGAGGCAGCCAGTGAAATATCAATAGTGCTGGATGGAGCTGCTCTTTTGTTTTGTTGTAAATTACCTACATCAAATTCAATGACCACAGAAGCCATTAACAACGGACACATTGGATGGGACGCAAACAAACACAGAAGAACTAAAAAACCCGAGGATACAACAGTCGCTGAGGAGCAGGTCTGTTAATTCAGTGCAACCAAACGATGACATTTGCTTTTATGAAAGCAAAAGGCAGCAAAGCGTCGAGCTCAGTCAGAACATCTGCTGCGATTGTGACCTTCTTTTATAGATTTTACTAAGCCAGGTAAGTGCTGTGCATGTAGACATTCTCTATTGGACCTGTCGCTGGCATCACAAGCGCCCAGTAGTTGCAATTACTCGCTGATCATCGCCACAAGCCAGATAATAATTAGAAGCTGACAAAATTCAGGGCCAGGTTGGAGAGCTATTGATTTCCCCATGTTCCTTCTTCGCAAGGATCAAGAAAATAAGACATGAAATTTACTGTCTTCATAAAAGTTTTAGTAAATCAGGCCATTTGAAAGAGGCTATCGACAGTTTTTTCATTACCATACATAGTGTTCTCTAAAGCGATTTTGATTATGAGCAATAAGAGCTGCTTTCTCCTTTGTGTCTTTCATGCACCGATAAATAATGTCTCCTTTGGAATTTTTTTGGAGGGAATTTTAATCACCCAGTCGCACATATAACCTTATAACGGGATTACTTTCCAATTTAACATTGACGGAGAATGCCTTAAGCTTTCAACTGAGAAACATGTGACGGCGTGCAAAGGGAAAAACAGCGTTCGCACAAAGAACAGATTAGACTGCTTTCTCTTTCATTATGTGAAGCATCAAAAATGCCTTCGAAAGTTCTCCAAAGTAAAGGACAGAATGAAAGAATTAAAGCTGACACTGACATGCGGAACAGACCGATACTGAACGCTGTGCTCCGCGTGCACACAAACAAAGTCAAAAGCAGTTTGATTTGAGTTGGTATACGTGCGCGTGAGACGTGCAAGCCCAGGCCCATAGGGTCATTTCCCCTCCCTCGATGGACAGACTATTAACTTTTTGATTGGCAGCAGAGCTGACGGTGCTTGTTCGTCATTGAGCCCTGTCGATTCCTCAGCATCTGGAAACAGCACATAAATTCAAAGGGGTCGAGTATGAACAGTGAATCTCAGCATCCTCTCAAAGAGCTGCGCATGGGCTGTAAAGAAAAAAAAAACAAAAAAAACCCCACAGCAGCATTACCCCCAACGCTAATTCCTTCTCTGGTGGAAAAAAAAAAAAATCCCAGAAATAAATGACTTTGCAGCAGAGAAGATGCTGACAGTCGAAGTAGTTTTGGTGCATTTTTGTTTTATTTCTAATCCTATCGGCCGTTGACAGGAGAGACACAAAATCTGCCAGACAGGATGATTTCAGCAATTGTCTGGCCTACAGTGGAATATTTAAGACATAGAACTTTCCGAACCTTACTTCAGCCCTCACTTTAATTACTTGTTAGTCTTTTTATAGGGGAGGGAAATATGGCTGTCAGGGTTTATGGCGGGGCAGAAAAAAGGGCTGACCTGTTTTATCTGCCCTTGCACACGCATCAGTGTAATGATGACAAAACGGGATGTTAACTAATGATTAGTAGAAATGGTTGCAGTTAATTAGTTGGTCTTTCGTTTATCGTTCCATTTGCACATTTTGGGGAGCAATCGTTATTAATTAGAGCCATCATGCCGAAAGGGGTGAGGTGGAACCCTACAGCCAAGTTAATCAGGCTGCAATGAAAGCTCCATTATCCTGCTCCATCCCGTTGGCCTGTGATCTATTAGCATTATCTAAAAGCTGCAACGGGATCAACGACAAGGCTGGAAAAAAAAAAAAAATCAAAGGCACATAAACAGGCTGGCTTTGATCGGCCCAGTTCTTGGGTCACTGGTTATATGGGAGAATCTCACATGATATTGTGTAGCTTTTTGTGTCATTGCATAAATCCAAGCTGATGGTATTGAGTGCAGGGAAAGTGGTGTTTAGTAAGTGTGACTGTGGGTTCGTCTGTGGCTGGACTCTTGGACTCTTGATGCTGCACAGCTGGCTCAGGTCTTGAATATACGTTATCTGTTGTCAGCTTGAATGAGTTGGAAAATGTATCTGATCCATTATTGAGGCTTAAAAGTACAGAAATGTATTGAAGAAATTAGTTTTCACGTTGAGAAAAGAAGCTCTTGTTGAGAATGGCATCTGAGGAAGTCAGTGCTCTTGAGCCACAGCAAGTCTCTGCTTGACCTTAAAACTTGAAAACTGATCTTACTGATTCAGGACCAAGCACAGAAATGTGTCTTCCATGAATCCAGTTTACTCGTTAGGAAAAAAAGCTTCCATATATATATATATATATATATATTATATATATTATATATATATTTCACTCACAACACAAAGGCTAACCTAGAATTTCATGTATGTTGTACGTGTCAACTTTCACTGCTTTAGTTTAGCTGGCAGACGGCACTTTCTCATGTCTCCTCTTTTTAACCATGCAGGTTCTTGGAATTCCTACACACACTACACACCGTCATGTTTTACTCCATAGCAACACTTTCTGATTCATCTTCATGAATTGTGAATCTTTATTTTTGGTGGAGAAAATGTCATGTATGTGTCACAGGAAAGTTCAGATCGGGAGCCAGGTGGGGACGATGGCTAGTGACAACCAACGCAGCATTTTGCAACAGGAGATGAATGTTTTGAGTTCCATTGATAGAACTACATCCTTTCTTTATCCAATATGTTTTGCTTCAGGGACACTCCGGTTCTGGAGAAATGTATCATTCTCCCCAGAACCAGAGAAGATGACCGCCCCCCCTTCTCTCCTCTGAGCTGCATGATACACATAAAGACCTGCTAGTTGGCTTAGCACAATGAATGGTAGTGGATGGGAAGTGTTAGCGTGTGTCTGTCATTGTAAATACAGTAGGGGATAATAGAAAAAGGAGTAATTGAGTTGGAATTTCCATGATGAAAAAAGTAAAAGAAACAGAGTTTGTAAAACTAAACAGCTACAAGAATCGAGCTAATAAGAGCCTGTCGTACAGAGCAGGATTACCGAGTCAGCGCTATAGTTCAGGCTCAAATCTGGATTTACTGGACTGTGACGGTGTTAAGACTTTTAAGCACAATATGTCCTGGGAAAACAGGACATTTGGTCACCTAATTTTGCCAGTTACTGGAACATAGGTATGAAGCCAGTGAGATGTCAAGAAATCTCCTTATGCTGATTAATAGTGAACCAAATTAAGTCCTTTGATTCGTGCATTCCAAAGGCTGGCTAGTTTTTGCCAGCTCTCCTTACCGCTTTGGCTGCATAAACTGCTACTTCTAGTCAGAAATTATAGATTTATGTTACTCATGTGCGTGAGGGATTATGTTCGTTTCTTTTGAGTGAAACACGCAGCTCTCGCCCTCTCCATGTTCACTGGAGGGCCTCATGCTGGCTCCGCCCCTTTCTCAAGAATACACATACATGAGGAATCGCTGGGCTGAGGAAGAGAGCTGACAGTCACAGTTGTGGTGCTGCGGATCCCTGACAGGTTCAACCGCGCAAATTGAAGATGTCCTTGACATAGATGTTGTTTTGTTGCACAGGCCCCTACTGAAGAGACAGTCCACGGAACAAACAATCCGGCAACACATGAAATGAGAACTAAAACACATTCACTAATGACACACCAAAGAAAGAGGTGCGGGGACAGGAGGGCAGGGAAGGAGCTGATTGGATAAGAAACATAGGGAACACAGCTGGGAATGATGAGGACTGATTAACGGACGCCAAACAGGTGTAAAAGGACAAACGCATGAACAACAGACATAAAGGGGAAGTGACTTTCAAAATAAAACAGGAACTGACAAAAGATGAGCTCAAAACAAGAAATAAACCACAAACACCAAGGAAAACAAGGGACACCGTGGAGATGAAAACAAAAAGTCCATGAGAAAACACACACAAGCAACGGTCCAGAGAGTCCAGAAGCAAACAGGATTAGTGATAAAACAACAGTCTGAACTACCAAACTGTTTTGTTTTTCAAATATTTCCTTTAGATCAAGTTGAAAAACACTGACGAGCACACAAACAATTTGTTCATCCTCAGTTTAAAGTAATCCCCAACTATATATTCAAGGCCAGCTTAAGGCACAGGCAAACAGGCAGTCGCCTAGGGCGCCTCATTGTCTAGGGGGCGCCGGGGAAAAAACAAATAAATAAAAATTAGCCAATGGCTGCCCCATTCTATTTTTCCCAGAGGTAACAAATGAACAAATACATAAAAAAAGAGAGGACTCAAGTACACTTTGCACCCTGCCCTGCCCCTGCACCAGTACCGTGCCCACTGGGAGTGGGGGATGGGTCATTGTTTGATGCGCATCCATGACAGCCCAAGTCTGTGTTTTGGTCAAGATAGGCAGGGAGTTGTTCATACTTAATACTTTATTCATTCTTTGATAAGTTCCTTTGTTTGTTAAATCCTTTTTAATAAATAAGAATATACTTTTTGACTTGAAACTACTGAGGTCCCTGATGTTTTTGGGGAGAGGCACCAAATTCCACCCTCGCTTAGGGCACCAACATGGCTCCAGCCGGGTCTGCATATATTGATTGGCTGTCCAGTGTCCAGTTAATAGAGGAAACTGCAGTCTATAAAATGTCTGATTCTTTTTTGAAAAGGAATATTTTCTTTCTGAGGGCAGCACGGTGGTGCAGTGGTCAGCACTGTCGCCTCACAACAAGAAGGTTCTGGGTGCGAAACCCTGGCTCGGGCACAGGATCTTTCTGTGTGAGTCTCCATGTTCTCCCTGTTCCTGTGTGGGTTCTCTCTGGTACTCCAGCTTCCTCCCACAGTCCAAAGACATCAAGAGGGGACGAGGCTGATTGATACTCTAAATTGACCGTAGGTGTGACTGTGAGTGTGAATGGTTGTCTGTCTCTATGTGTTGGCCCTGTGATGGACTGGTGACCTGTCCAGGGTGAACCCGCCTCTCACCTGAAAGCCGCTGGGATAGGCTCCAGCACAGGGTCTTTCTGTGTGGAGTCTCCATGTTCTCCCTGTTCCTGCATGGGTTCTCTCTGGTACTCCAGCTTCCTCCCACAGTCCAAAGACATCAAGAGAGGACGAGGCTGATTGATACTCTAAATTGACTGTAGGTGTGAGTGTGAATGGTTGTCTGTCTCTATGTGTTGGCCCTGTGATGGACTGGTGACCTGTCCAGGGTGAACCCACCTCCCGTCCTAAGGCTGCTGGGATAGGCTCCAGCCCCCCCCCCCCCCCCGGACCCTTTAACAGGACAAGAGGTAGAAAATGGATGGATGGAATATTTTCTTTAGGAACAAATATTTTTAAAAAAGCATCAGTATCAAAAGTATTACATATTTCGACTTCATGTAAATTTGTTTTCACCAGTAAAATTATTAATGTATAGTAAAATTACTCTCAGTGGGAGATAAGAAAGCTTGAATATTTTCTTCAGTCTCAATTCAATTCGACTGGTCTTTCATGTCGCTGCTGCTCCGCTACAGTAAAAGAAAAATCAGCCTCAAAAGCTATTTAATCTAGTCAGATTTTGGTCACTTTTGAAAAAATTGTAAATAATATAGCCAGAAGAACAACCACATCATGCAATTATAGTTCCCACTTTGAGGTTTTCCACCACAGGGACTGTGTAATCTCTGTGTAACTGTAAAAAAATCAAATCAAATTACATGATCTAATCCCTGAAGCAATCACTGTAAAAGACATGTAAACTCTCAGTAGGAATATGAGTTGCTTAAATGTAAATGTAGTCCTGCACTAGAAGGGCAATACTACGATATACCATGAAATACTGGATGTATTCATCACAAATAACAAGGGACTGAGCACCAAAGTGTAAAGGAGGAAGTACAATTCCATTTCCCGGCTTATTTAATGCAAATGAGCTTTGAATGAAAGGGATACGGTTAAGGCAAGGTTACAGAAAGAAAGAGAGAAAGGCCGGTGTCCTGAAAAATCAATGGAACAAACTTGAGAAATGATTTAGATAGAGCTGATATGAACATTGGAATAAACAAATAAGCTTAAAGGAAATCAATCATATAATTTAAAGAGTAAAAGGCTTGAACCGGGGTGATCTCCCTCATGGTTTGGACAAATGGAGGATTTTTAATTTCATCATTGATATTATGCCAGAGCTGGAGATTTTGCAGATGGCTGCAACCAGGAGGAGGGGAGAAAAATCAATTGAGTCTAGTTCTGTGGTCTTAAGAGATGTTAGATATTTACAACATGGAGGTATGGAGCCTTGTATAAATTTACATTTTAAGAGATAAAAGACCTCTGTATTTTATCTTGTTATTGATAATAGAAACTGTCGACTTTTATCCTGTCCCATCTCAGGGAAGCCGAGCTGTCTGCTGAATGTGTTTGCGTATATGTGACCGAGACGGCGTGTGTTTGTGTGCATGAGAGGGAGAGAATACAAGAGACAGGGCAGTGGTCTGAGGCAATTTCAAGCCTTTATTTTCTTGATACACAAAAGGCAAGCTTTGTGTGTGTGTGTGTGTGTGTGTGTGTGTGTGTGTGTGTGTGTGTGTGTGTGTGTGTGTTTTATCCTGCTTCCACATCAAGGCAATCGAGGTGGCATAATTGCATCAGAGGTCCAGAAATATAGGGTTGCAATTTAGAAGGAGGATGAGAAGAAGAGGAAGAGGAGGAGAATGAGAAAATAGAGTTGGTTTGTGTGTGCGCGCACACGTGTGTGTGTGTGTGTGTGTGTCTGTGTGTGTGTGTGTGTGTCTGTGTGTGTGTGTGTGTGTGTGTAGGGAGTGCAAGAAAGGCATCTCAGACAGGTTCATTTATGGCTGGAACAGGGACATAGAGGTTAAGACATAGTGACAAGAGACAAAGTAAATGTATATGTAAATCCGAGAGGTTGTTATCACTCCTAAAACACTGTGCAGCTTTTTCACTCTTTGGAGACCCAGATTATATTTAGGCCACATAAAATCCAATAGTCCAACTGTGTCCCGCTGCTATGTAAATGGTTCAGGTAATTCTTTAAAACACTGCACTGGTGGCCAAACGGTGGGAGCAAATAACAACAAAGTGTTTACATCATTTGAATGATTTAGGACTACTTGCAGCAATCACTTTAATAGACTCCAGTGTGCTGGCACAGACTTCCAGGTTACAGCTCTCCCTGCCCTTCCTCGCTCGCTGCATTTCTACACACACACGTAACGAGAAACACTTGGAGGCAGAGAAAACGAAATGGGCCTTTGGAGTTTTCGCTCTCGCTTTGGATCATCCAGATGTTCAACAGGAGAATGTATACATTTTGTGGCATGACTTATTTATTTCTTTTGCTTACATACAGGAGGCTAGCTGGAATGGCCGTAGAGATGTACGTGGAAGCCACAAGCTACAACGTGTACTCTCAATTCAAATAATGTGTGGCCACAAGATATATTCTACAATATCTCATCTCATGGCCACTAGTGAATCAAGCTGAAGGAAAAAGCTCAATGTCGTTGCACCTAAATATCTAAACGAAGGTGAAAAAGTTCAATGTCTTGGCTTCAAAATCAGAAAAAAAAAAATCCCTACTACGGTCACATTTTTTTTTCTCGATGCTGAAAAATCTATCAAGAATTAACATCAATTGTGCTTTTAGGAAAAGTCTCACATAATGTATTTTTTAGTATAAAACACACTTAAAGAAAAAGACTTCAAAACAACTGTAGTCAAGGCTTTTACAACTCTAATAGATCGAATGTGCAATGAGCTCCGTGGAGCTTCATGGTATCGTCAAGCGTTTTGGGTTTTCTGGCCTGCAACATTTCTGTTTTCATTCATAGTTTCTGGCTTTATAGCAGCAGCAGCAGGAAAACTGCTCTGTTCCACATTGCAGACACATTTACTGCCTCGTATCTTCCCCAGGAGTTGACACCGCAGCAAAGCTACAAGGAAGGTGAATCTTGGACTTATTATGTTTACCGCGGGATCAGAAATAGGACTCCAAAGGTAATGTTACTCTGTATATACTACATGAGTCACTTGAAGGGAGAATAACTCACAGAAATAAATGAAATGGTCTTAATGCATTGTAATGGCAGCGGAACATCCTCTGTTGATATGAGATGATAGCGCCGTGGGAAAAAATATCAACAGAAAGTCAATTAGGATCCTTTTGACATGGTGGACACGCAGAATCACTGGTTCAAGAACACGGAGCAGCAGTTAAAGGGATGTCACCATCATTTGTTTTATGGTCCAAGTTTACTTTATCCGGTTATATACTCAATGTTCCCCAAAAACTTTGTTCGGAGGAAAAAAAACCCCAACATATCCTGATGTTTTGATGTGTATCAATGCAGTTAAAAACTGTTAAGGTTTGGGCAAAAAAACTGTTTATGAAAACATTGTTAGTTAAGCACTATGGCACAAGTTTAGCAAATTCAGTCAACACAGCTCTTCAAAAAAAAAAAATCCTTATTTAGAACTGTAATAAGGAAGTTCCCAGCCTCTTCTTAGCATTTGATCTGCATACCTACCCATGTTTCTAAATAATTCTCGCTAACCACGAACCTTAAGTGTCTCTGACAGCTGCCGTCAAGTCACCAAGCCATCAAGAGTTCACAATAAATGGACCAAACAAGCACCTTTTACTTCTCGTCTTTCACAAACCGACGGGGAGCAGCAGGGGAAAGAAACAGACTCATTTGATTTGCCACTAGAGAGCTTTTTCCCTTTTTTCCCACCTCGATTACCTGCTGTTAAAAGAGGTGTATCCAGCCACCCCTTGTCTGCTTTAATTTTTAATTACCATCTTCCGCTCACCTTTGTTATAGTCATGACACGCTCACGTTCAGACGTGTGCAGCAGGCGGGCAGGTTGGAGGGGGGCAAGCTTTTTCCGCTGAACAGAGTGGCTGGATTCACTTCTCTAATTATGCAGGCAGACGTGCTCTGGGGTGAACTCTGGTACTGACATGCTGCCTCTGACATGGGATCAGGACCTCAGGGCTGCCGCCAAGGCTCGCTGGAGGATTGGGGGTGTTGGGGGGGTTAGGCCAGACAGCTGAGGATGAGGAGGAAAATCTGCACGAGATACAATAAATAAGGACCAATGAAACAAGTGAACTGAACACATTTAAGGTTTATAGCAGGAGAAGTGACAGCGTACTTATAAAGCTGCACCCAGCTCCGGATTTTCGATGCAGATTTGAATGTTTGATAGGACGGTTTGACTGGTCAACCCTCCTCCCCTGCACGCAGAAAACAGTTGCCAAAGAGGGCAGGTATTTGTGCCCTTGTGGTTCTCTCTCTCGCTCTCTCTCTCTCGCTCTCTCTCTCTCTCTGTCTCTGACAGAGGATAGCATTGAATTAAAACTGGTTCCAGTTCTTCCACACTTCACTTCACTCGACCTGCAGTTTATGATGAAATGAAAATATGGCCGGGCGGCACGGTGGCGCAGTGGTTAGAACTGTCGTCTCACAACAAGAAGGTTGCGGGTTTGAGTCCTTAACAGGATAGGTGGAAGAAAATGGATGGATGGATGGATGGATGGATGGAGACTATGGCCAAGATCAAAGAAAACACTAGAAAACACAACTTGCTAACAGTGAGACAACATCAGCAGCCTCTGCTAACAGGAAGAGCGAGCTTACTGAGGTTTGCTCTGAAGACAAATCATCGTCCATGTTTGACTGCTACGTTGGTGAGTCAAGTTGATGTCTCAAACGTCTCTGTCCTGCAAGTGAGAACGACTAACTTAGCGTGCCCTGTTGCCATGATGGTCCACAACAGCTTGACCTTATATGTCGGCAAATTTTAGGCTTTATCTAGATAAAACAACCACAGATTAAGGTTTAAATACCTTAATTCATTCCTACAAGATGCTTTAAGTGTACATAAACACTAGTACAACAACAGCGATATTCATTTCTTCATTTCCAGAATATAATACTCACATATTTAGGTTAAAAGGGTGAAAGAAAAGAAATTATTATGCAATCAAACCTAAGTGGTTAAAAGTGTCAAGTCGGGTTTCTCGACAGCTCAACCTGAAGAATTCCTGATGATTGGAACCATCAACTGTCAGGGGTCAGCTTTTCTTTCCTTCACGTCATGAGAAGACTTGTAAATGCCATGTAAACACTTAGGGTCACGTTGACTAACGAGGGAAGGCAGTGCAGCATATCTGGGATAAAATGCTTTCAATATGCTTGAGTTAAAGGTGTGTTTGGACTGTATATGAGATAGAGAGAGATAGAGAGAGAGAGGGAGAGAGAGAGAGAGAGAGAGAGAGAGCGCGCAGCCACTTTGATGACGACAGTAATTGATGAGTCGGTGTGCTAAAGCTTCACTAATTGTCATAAGAAGTCCAAAGTCTGACTCATGTGCTGTTGTACAATGAATGCACCTAAAACATGTCATGTTTTTTATTGCATTCATTAATGCAAGCCTTAGGACAAGTGTGTGTGTGTGTGTGTGTGTGTTCTGTGTGTGTGTGTGTGTGTGTGTGTGTGTGTGTGTGTGTGTGGTGGCGGGTTCAGATCAAAGAGAAATCTGTGTCAGTGTATCACTCAGAGATGAGGTGTGGTGACTGCAGTGGAAATATACTTTCATGTGACTGCTGACAGAAACGAGGGCGAATGCCATTTGCCCTGATTTTAATTAGTTTGGATTGCCCCAGTGATGTCACCATCAACTATAACACACCGTCGATATCGGTTTACTGTTGTGCAGGTAGCAGAGGACACGCAGATATGACATGTTTTTAATTATAACTTTTTGCAGTTTCTTGTACTCTCTTTGTTTTTTTTGTCTTGATCCTGATGAGAACCAACAGAAGTGCAAATAAGAAAAAAAGTTAATCATAATATCAATGCATACTTCAAAAATCTATCCTCAAAGATTTTATACAGCATTTCATGTTTCACAGTTAAGATCGACAGAAAAAAAATACACGTTTATGTTCTATCAACCCAAGTCATTCACCATCATTCAACCCACACACTATTTGCTGCTCATTAGCTTGTTTGATACGTGATGGGCTGTAAGGAGCATTCCGCCACCTACTGTTCTGTTGGTGGATATTCGTCCATCCATCCATTTTCTTCCACTTATCCTGTTAAGGGTCACAGTGGCTGGAGCCTATCCCAGCAGCTGTGGGGTGAGAGGCAGGGTTCACCCTGGACAGGTCTCCAGTCCATCACAGGGCCAACACATAGAGACAAACAACCATTCACACTCACAGTCACACCTACAGTCAATTTAGAGTATCAATCAGCCTCGTCCTCTCTTGATGTCTTTGGACTGTGGGAGGAAGCTGGAGTACCAGAGAGAACCCACACAGGAACAGGGAGAACATAGAGACTCCACACAGAAAGATCCTATGCCTGAGCGGGGACTTGAACCTGGAACCTTCTTGCTGTGAGGCGACAGTGCTGACCACTGCACCACCGTACCGCCCTTGTTGGTAGAAATGCTTTCGATAAATCGACTCTTCCCTGGTGGAGTTCTGGCTCTGCGGGTAAACCTTATCTGTTTCCAACCATCTCAATAACTTAGTTAGTTTTACAGTGAACTAGAAGACAATGGTGTAGATGAACATTCCCTGTGACAAAGGTGATCCCATATCCTATTCAGTGATTGAGATTAAGTGTTTTAATATGGTAAACACCAGGGAAAGATAACAGCAGACGGACACATTGTTTGTGCTCTTACTTTCTCCTCTGTGGAGTTCACCAGTTCGTTTTAAAGAAAAAGGTTAAGGAGGGTTGGGATGTGAGGAGGTGCAGCAGGTCTGTAATCAATATCTTTACAACAAATTACTGGTAGAGATGAACCCTCAGAGAATTATCAACAGACTCTCTACAGTGAAGTTCTGCTCATTGTTTAGTTATTTGGCAGCAGCCTGCTGTTTTCAGAGGAAAAGCTCTAAAAATGTACATTATACCCGCTAAGTACCAAATGCCAACAGATCCAGTTAGCTAGTGAACAAAACATAGCAGTTACAGTGCCAGCTATTCCCCTCAGGCCGTGATAGCAACCACAACAAAGAAGAGCAAAAACTGCACCGGGGCAATTAATGTGTAACAGTTTCACTTTTGGTTCAGCTAGAACTCTGAATTATGGTTGTTTGTCTCTGTAATGTGTGCCTGTCATAGTGACCTGGACCTTTGACTACTACAGTTTTTTTGTTTTTTTTTCCCAGGTCATCCTTCACCCTGTTTACACTGGGCATTAAAAAGTCTTTTTTGGGATCACACACGCATCACTAATTACAAGTGTAAAAAAACTCCAAGACTGAACACTCCAGCCACTTGCTGAGGTGGTCTAGAACTCATTTGACCACATTTCTTTTGTTGTATAAACGTAAATTTATCCTGATTCGTCCTGACAAAGATCTAATGGGATGTCATCATAGCTAACAATTAAAAAAAAAAAATGTAGAAGTACCTTCGGGCTCAGGCCCTAAAAACAACAAAAACAAAACTGCATTTATAAACAGCTCCCTGGATTCCCCAAGGATGTTTGAGAAAATCTGAAGACGCAAACCTGAAGAATTCCCTCAAGGTTTTCCACGGATATTCTGTCAACGAGGATGCAATGGATGCATGGACAACCCCAAAAAATAATGCGACGTTGGCTGATGCAGAAGCAAAAATGTTCACTGAAAGTATGTCTCTGCATAACTTGCACTGCCTCCAAGTGGCCAGAAAATAATGTAGATTCCTGAAGTTTAAATTTTAATACACACAGAAGGTGAGAGGTGTGTCAACTTTTCCAGAAGTGAACAGGAGAAGAGCACATTGAATTTCACTGCTGCTCCAAAGTGGGCCAAAGAACAGAGAGAGAGGAAGAGGAGGAGAGAACAGATGAGAACACACACACACACACACACACACACACACACACACACACACACACACACACACACACACACACACACACTCGCAGGAACAGACCAGCTTACGCCATTAACGAGATTACATCCTCAACCATAAAGGGATGTTGTAACAGCATAAACATAATCTTGTCGACATGGCCGTGGCAGGATAATAGCTAGAGGGGAACCGCTAGTTTAACCTTTATAAAACGGAGACGATGAGCTTTGTAATTAGTGTCTGGCTGTGTTGTGCCTTTGAATTCTATTTTTACATGTTTTCTTTTTTTTTCAAAATGTTTTTATATACTTATGCATCATTCACAGAGATCTAGAAGCTCAGCACATGACCCGTATGCTTCTGGAGAATATGCCAGGAGTTGTAATGCACCTGGGGTGGGGGCCCCTGGTCCACATGATTACGGCAGGGATAAAAGAGTGATTGGAACAGTATAGCTCTGAGACAAACACAATTAAAACAATAAAGTCTCACAAATGAACATGTCACCATGGAACCTTATCAATTAGGCATCAGAGTAGAGGCCCCCGTGCGAGGCGCTCTTCCTGTCGTGCAACACCGTAATAACTCCCCCCTCACCCGTCGACTGGGAACCTATTTGTATGCTTCTGTGTTTCCTCCTCACACAGAGGCACGGTCGGACGCTCTATTAATCTTTCTATATGAACAGTTACTGGCGCTGATGAAATTGGGCCCAATGAGGCGAGCCTCCAGTGGCCGGGATAGGCCCCATTCATCTTGATTTGATTCACATGCTGACACGGGAGCACTTTGATGACAGAGGTTAAGTCAGCGAGTGGCCGTCACATTCTTGTTTGCTCTTTCAACTCCCCACCTTTAACCATCCGCCAGCGCAGAGGAGGGGTGGGAGAAGTAAGGGGCTGGGTGCCTCATGTCGATTTTCTGGGGGCACAAACTGGAACATCCGATAACTCCCACACGGCTGATTTCACCTGCTGTCACCAGCCGGCACATCTCAAACAAATATATACAGCAGCGGCGGCGGCAGTGGCGGCAGTTCTCTTTGATAGTATGTGACTTCAACAGATCAGAGATAGATGGAGGGGAATAGAATCAGCTGGCTGACAAGCGGCACCTTCTCCCATCCGGCAATTTCACAGTGTCATTTTGGGATTATTTCATTACTCGCCATGATCCATGACTGAAACTCATTTTGGCCCTGAGTGCTCAGAGAAAATGTGAGACATGCAGTTGAGAAAACTGAGAGATGGCAGCGCTAAACTTGAAGTATTGAGCCGTCTGAATAATTAAACCTCAACTCTTTAAAGTATTCATAGGAAACTTTACGGCGGTCACTGAATACTGTCTGTGCAATATTGTTCTTGGGGGTTGTCTTGGACAGACATGTTTTTTTTTCTCTTTGTGAACTGTGATACCATTTTTAAGTGATTAGCATCGTAGCGGTTGCCAGCTATTGATGCTTCATCAGTGCTCTCTTCCAGCAGGGTGATGATGTCACAGAAGAGCACATCCAAAACGCCAGTTGTGGCTTGTAGCACTTTGCCCTTCGGCACCTCTTTGTTTTGTGAGGTGCCTCTCAGGTTACAGACGGATTCCAGGCAGAAGATCCCAGACAGGAAGTGTCGCCACATTAACTCCATTAGATTAATTAAGAATGTTTAATTTCTAACATGGAGCATGAGACATGACTCACAGCTTCCGTCCTGTCTTTAAATAAAAAAATAACTATCTAATGGTTTAGCATGCAAAGTGGGAACATGATAGCACGCTAATTTTCCAAGTGTATTGGCACTTTATGAACACTAGCTGCTCATGCTGAAGAATGATGAGGTGGCTGAAACTGGAGCCTCTGTACACACACACACACACACACACACACTAACGCACACACATACACACACACATTCCCATAATGCAGGAGATTACACATCATGTGTGTTGACATACAATGTAGTTATAGTAGCTATTCATTCCTTTATTCCAGCATAATCAGGCCTGAGTGTCTGCATGAATGTATTCAGCTATACAAGAGCTGAATGCTAAGAGGCTTATTTATGCTGCTAAAGACATCCTTTACAAAACACAGAATGTTAATTACTCCTTGTCTATCATAGCGCCTTTCATGTTTTCAATGGGATTCACACCAATGTGAGATTACCAGGTTTGGCGGCACTTTTACCTTGTTAAATGCCAATATGCGCACACATACACACACACACACACACACGAATATATATATATATATATATATATATATATATATATATATATATATATATATATATATATATATATATATATTTATACATACACACACACACACACACACACACCTGTGACAATACATGTACGCATCACCCACTGGTATGGTTACCTCCCAGCTGGACGGGGCTGTAAACTGCTTAGACATGCAGAGCTTTAGCGCCTGTACAGCCTCAAATTCTCCTAAGTCAGCAGTAGAGAATGAGAGGCCCTCACTGATGGGGAGATTCATGTAACAGTTGTGTTTCTACCATGTTTCAAAGTAAGTAAACACCTCAGTTAAGTGTTTTTGGGGGGGTTTCACCTTTTTAAAAAAAAAAAGAAGAAAAAAAGAAGAGTAGATGCTCAAAGTGCAGGGATATCCAGCCTTAAATTCACCTGACTGATCGTCTGTTTCCACCTCTGATGTCTTCAGATACTCATAAGCTGTATCTCAGATTCCACGCAACATGGCTGTCACTAGCTGGAACAAAAGCGCGATTACAACTTGCAGACCTGAATGAAATTCCTGTAGACATCTCTCAGTTTTTCACTGTTGAATGGCTACAGACGTGCTGACACAACTTCATTAGTTCCTGGGTTTGCAGCCTCTTTTATCTTCTTATGGGATTACATATTCTGCAGCCCATTTTATTTACTTCAAACTAATTGATGGAAATGTGGAGGAATCCTTTTTTGTTTCTGTATAACACAACTCAGACAGTTACATGGAAACAAACATACACAGTACACAAAATTCATCTATGCAATGGCCAATTCTTGGAGTTTATTTCTTCTTCTTCTCTGCCTTTTGGCTCTTCCCATTGGCATCTCGGCAGTGGATCATTGATCATAAATTTTTACACCAGATGCCCCTCCTGACACAACCCTCCCTATTTATCAGGCCTTGGGAGCAGCACGAAGGCCGCACTTATGCATCCCCTTTGGGGATGTGGGGTTCAGTCTCTTGCTCAAGGACACTTTGACACGGTCATGAACTCAAGAATCAAACTGGCGACCCTGCGGGTACTAGATGGCTACACTCTTGTGATCGTGGGCGATGTAAGAATGTGATGTCACAGCTCTCAAGGTCTGCATTGCTGTGACATGCGGCTGCACTTCTAGGCTCGTCAGGCTCCAGTATATCATACGCTGCAGGCAACAGTATGTGGCTATTCACACATATGCTAGCTCAATGCAGTCGTGCTAATCAGGTGTGATGCAGGGTATCTTGTGTTTTGCTTTTTGTGGCTTAAAAAAAAAAATATATATATATATATATATATATATATATATATATATAAAGTGAGTGCTTAGACGTAGAACTATATTTTTGATTTCTAATGTATCATCCAACTCGTGCTTTTTTTGACTGCAACCAAGTTTGTGTTACTGTTGAAGCAACCAGTGATAATGTCACTGATACACTCCACATCCCACCGTGTTCTCTTTTCCTCTGCTCGCATCCTCTAACTTGAAGGAAACACTTATTCAGCCTCCATGGAAGTCATGTTGCTGTGGAGAGCTCTTTCATCGGATGTTATGGGCAGGTGTTGGTGGGGTCTGCAGCAATGACAGATGAATTTGTCTGTTCCTGATGTGTGTGTGTGTGTGTGTGTGTGTGTGTGTGTGTGTGTCTGATGTGACATCAACGCCAGGAGAGGCTTTGGTAAGAAAGCGTGTGCCGAGCAGCCGGCCCTCCTGAGGTTTGGCTCTTCTGACTGCACTGGGCCAGATGGGGATAATGGAATGTCATTCTGTCAGCTCCTTGGCTGATTAGGGAGTGTTTGTTATTTATTGATTGTCTTTCATGGCGAATTATCTATGCACAGGTCAGCACCAGCATTTTATTCCTGGAGCTCTGATGGCCGGCTATTCCCATCCACACGCAAAATCAATGAGTACAAATAAAATGGAATTTAAAAAAAAAATGGGAGGGGAAATTAGCAAACATCTCAGCACGGCCCGTGTTATGCATATGTTAGCAGTGATCCCACGTTGCCTGACATCGGGCCTCCTGTGAAAGTGCTCTCTCACCTAGTATGCAATTATAACAGCAGTCATGTCTCATCCTCTTCCAGTCTTGTGTTCACATTTAATCCTGCAAGTATCTTTGTCAAATCATATTTAGTTGTATTAGTTAGTTACAGCAGCGGATGATTACACTCACTCACCGCAAATTTTTCCAAAAGGACCAAAATTAACCTCTTGTTATTGCATCTGCAATCCACCACCCTCATTATTTCCTTCATTTCCAATTGAAAGAGTACAGTGACAGTGGTAGAGTCAACAACCCTTGCTCCTCTGTACACACACAGACACTCACACTCACACATTCTCCTTTTTTTCTGCCTTCCTACGTCGTCGTGATGTTTGTGGGCTCGAGATGGATGCAGCCCTTTTTATTAGATAGCATCAGTCTTTTGTCAGACGACTAGAATTGCACAGTGGTGGCTGTCCGCACCGCTGCACTGGATTTCACTTCAGCCCTCTGAGGCCGATCGCTCAGAGGCTTTTTGTTTAACCTGGCGGCCATGTGATGGGGCCCACTTGGCCTCGTCATCCCCGGCATGAAAGGCATCGGTGTCGGGCCTTCTTCTCAGACCAAGCGGCTGTCCGAGCTGCATTGACTTTCTGTCGGCGCCTGCTTGCTTATTGTTTGTGAGTTTGATTAAAAAAAAGAGGAAGAAGACAGAGGGAGACGAAAAACACAATTACTCAAGTTGTAGGAAAGTGAATGCAGACCTCATAGAGATAATCACAGACTAATGTGACATTCCTCCATCACCACAGCAACCAGAGAAAAGCCTCCGAGCAGCACAAAAGTCATGCGGGGTGGGGATGTGTGTGTGTGTGTGTGTGTGTGTGTGTGTGGGGGGGGGCTGATACAGACACAGATTCCACTTTGTCTTCTGTAAAGTGTTTTTGGATGTCCTTCGCTGTTGCAGAAGTGTAATGGCTTGTAGTGAACAAATGGATTTTTATGAAGCATCACGGTTGCATCTGTTTCACTCTGCATCCATTAAACTGGCTGAAGCTACAGTATTGTGCTCTACATCTGGATACTAAGAAGTGTTTTTCCACCACAGTCTCACAAAGATGTGCATTATGGGGACGCCAAACAACCACCCCCCCCCCCCCCAAAAAAAAGGAAGGCAGGAATATTGAAAAAAACAAAAAGAAAAAAAGGAACATGTGTTACTTGCGCAGACACATACACTCTCTTACACTCCGAGTCGGTGACTGCGGGTGGTATATCTGTGCGTGGTGCGTCTCTTAATTTCTGCAAAGTAAACAGCTTCCAGATGTAAGAGTTTCCTGCTGGCCCCGCCCCGTCCAGATGCCCAGTCTGCCAGCAGATCTGCCTCAAATTGGGCACATTTGAGCAATCATTTAGTTCCCATCTTCCTGAAGGGGAACTTTTATTAATAAAGCCTTTTCATCTCTCTATGTTTGATTAGAATGGCTGGTGCTGGAGGGGGGGTGGAAAGGGATAATGGTTTAGTCATGTGAGGAAAAGGGAAGGGGGGGCAGATTAGGGGCACATTGTATTGCATCGGGTGGGGGGTGGGGGGTGTTGTTGTTTTTGTATTACAGTGGAAGGAAACCGGTGATAGGAAAGAAAAAGGACATCCTCTGTTCTAAGTGGTTCCAGGTTAGTCGCCCCCCCCTTGTTGCCCTCAGCCACAAACTCCAGAAGCTTCAGTGATGCTTTAAATCATCCGTATGCCACTGTCTCCTCTCTTGGGCTCAGGGTTTCAAATGATTTCTTATGTTTAGTCATGTTATAAGGAAAAGGGAAATAAAGATAACAATTTGGCTGTCACATTCTCATTAAATCTGGTTAGAAGTGACACATTGATGAACGTGGGTGGGGACACACACCGAATTGACTGTTGTATTCATTTGACGTATTTCCCCACTTTTCATTATTTGAATTTGAATAAAATATCAGAAATATTACAAATATTTGGATTTCAGCATGTAATTTACAGCAATCAATAAAATGTTTCTACCTATTTGTTGCAGCAGGATTAAACAAAGGCTTTTAAATTGATGCAAAAACAATCCCAACATATAAAAGCAGTGTAACCTCTAACAAGTACTACTATCGGTTGTAGTTTTACAGTCGTAGTATAGTAAGTCAGAGAATATTTCTCGACAGAAACTTGTACATTTCATTATCACGGCCATGAGCAATGCTAATAGAACATAACAAGCCAGTGAGGAATGTCAGTGTTTGTTTTATTCATATTTGTTAAATTTCTAATAAGATACTTCTTTATGAATGCATTTTATGTGCGGTAACATGATCCCTAAAAGTTTACTGGCCATTCGTACTCATTGTATCACACCATTACTAGCATGTATTTTTGGATTTGGGATTTCCTTAAAAAGAGTTTACTTTTGGAAAACAGTGAGGATAGTTTGAAACTGAATATTCCTGACTAGTATTGCGTATAAAGCTGCTCCTTACAATTGAAAGCAAACCACTGTTTTTAGAAGCCTTTTCAATTTTCAACCATGTCATTTCATCAGGTCACATAAGCTGACCGTTGCTACACGCTCCTCTCTCGAGCATTCGTCAGTGATTTAGTACAAAATGATATCAAAATGTTTGACAAATATTAAAGTTGTAGTGTTTTTAGTTCAGTTAGTTTCGTGCAGCCATGCGTCGCAGCAATGAACCGAAGAAACATCGAAGCCACGCATGGTTGAGGATTGCCCTGTATTTTCTCTGGAGTAAACGAGAAAGTTGCAGAAGAGGACATTCCTTCAAGTCCACATGGATATAAAATAGGACTGTAGCATTTTATGGATGTAGAACATGCTCATTTCCTTCTCAATCATCAAAAATACATCACCTAGAACCTAACATTTCTCAGTTGTCTCGGCGAGTTTCATTAAAACACGCTCAAATTTTAAATCATTACATTGACACGAGCTATCCTGCTAACAAACAGACAGGTAGCCTGTGGACTGCGCTGCTACGCTCCCAGACAGGTAAACAAAGACAGAAACTAAAGGCGGGATGGAGTTTTTTAGCAGCTTGATGTTGGATGACAGTGAGTCCCGGCTCGATCGGACTGCAGGTCAGCTGCAGGGTTAGCGTCACGGTCACCTGATTCCCATTTCAGCATCGTTGTCATCCTCCTCAGCTGCGCCCACGCGTCACTTTCCATTTGGACCTGCTTTGAAATGCTGACATGCTCAAAGACATATAGGATTCCATTATTTTCCTTCATATGAGAGTGCCACACTTGATTCTAGAACAGCTGTCAGTGCAAGTCCCTCCCCTGCACGCACACACACACACACACACACACACACACACACACACACACACACACACACACACACACACTCTTACCATCAACCCGCTCACCTTGAAACCTTGTGACTGGCACGAATAAAACCAAACTAATTCTGATGTGAACATATGATCCTTCTCCATTTAGCCGATGAAATGTTTAATGCAACTGCAGGCTTAACCCCCCCCCCCCCCCTTCCTTTCTGGTGGAAGCCGATGAGAGCGAGGCAGCAACTGTAAATCAGACAGATTTCTTTTCAATTTCATTTCGAAGGGTTAGCCATCAATAATTAAAAGGATGTGTTTATGACTTACAAAGATCATAATTAATCTGCTCCGGGGAGAGAGGCTTTACACAGATTATATCCATCATGTTCTGTTTTGCTCCTTACAGGCCACGCCACGGCAGAGGGGAACATTGATTAAGATGTGCTCAGTGGATTATTAGATGCGAGTCCTCAGGCTAGTCATAAAGAATAAAAGTGATCTTTTAGCTTCCTGCTAAAGCCTGTGCAGTTTTATCAGCCCAGAATTCATAAGCAGGATGATGGGTAATATGACTGGCCTCATATTTTAATTAAGAAGGATCAAATAAGTGTTCGGAGTTTTGGCTTTAAACTCGAGATTATAGACTTCCTTTGCCACTTCCTACATGATATTGCATTGTTCTTTTGTAATCACTTGGCAGGTTTTCCTTTGAAATTGTGATGAAAGTTTGGAGTGGTTTTTTTTGTTTGTTTTGTTTTTGGTCAGAAACTGTAGGAATTGGCAGAAAAATTGGACATTGTAGGTTTTTTTGTGAGAACAAATGCGGATTGACTGTCTTCAAGGTGTTTTCACCTGAGTTAGAACGACGCGATGACGTGTCATGTTGTTAAGATTTTTTTTCAGGAAGTGAGATGATTGGTGTTTATTAGAGATTTGGTTTTATAATGAGGAGGAAGGCAACCAACCACTTTGCTGGGCCGATTCTCGTGATGGGACTACATTTCCCATAAATCCTCTTCATGTTTCGATAACTGCAGAGGTTTCTAACTTTTGACGGTTGGAAGTAAGGAGTTATTCTCATGTCTTAACAGACTTGTGGATTTAAACCAATTTCACGCAAAGATATTGAGAGATATTATTTCATCAGAAGAAAATGATTCACAAAGATATTGAACAATGATTCGTTCAGAATTATCAAGAGTCTTGTGACTGATGAATATCATTCAGCTGACTATGTTCCCCAACAACTCCATTAATATTGTCGAGCTCCATCTGGATTTGGATATTATCGTAACAATTTTGCAAAAATAACAAACGAATGAAAACTTGTTTGATTTTGTTTTCAGTTTGGTGCGAATGCCTGACCCAGACTGCGGTATCCTCGAGGGACTGCTTTGCCGCGTGACGAATGTGTCGCGACATGAGAAACGTCGTCATACTCGACATAATTTCTTAAACATTTCGAAGTAGAGCTGAGAATACAACTCGGTGTTGGATGTTCTAATCGAAGGTGCGCCCCGTTGTTTCGTGACCTCAACTGATCAAACTATTTCAGAACAATCTCAATGAAGAGTTCCATTCCAATTTCTCAGAATGACATTTGCAAAATTACACAACACTAAAAATGTTTAATGGCCACAAAAATTTAGCTGCCATCAATAGAAAAACAGCTGCCATACACGGGTCATGAAAGGATTTTATCATGATATGTTGTGGTGTGATATCCATACGAAGGGTTGAATATTGTGGAAAAAAATACTGTGGATACATTGCTGCTGTGATTTTATTGCATAACTTCAGTTGTTCCAGTTGCTTGTATGTTTTCCTTCTATAAACACTGCTTTTTTGCAGACTGTATATATAAATGTTTGTCCTGTGCGGGGATGCCTTTTAGTCATTGAACCTTCAATCAAATAGATCTGCTTCATTGTTCTTGAGCCTAACGGCAGCCAAACCTAGCAATCTTTAGAAATGCACTGAACTTGTTTCATGGTGAGTTGACAAGGGAAAAGCACATCAGCAGTTACCAGTCAAACAGAAAATGGAGAGTGTCAAGCAGTACACCAAATCAAGACAGATCCTGCAGCGAAATGTGTTTAGGCATTGTACCGATTTCACTTTTCCCGTCTCGCTTCTTTTCCTGCTCCCTGGGCCAGGCGCGGAGGAATTAGCCATTATGATGGCTCCTAGCCCGGCACCTCGACTGATGGGCAGAAAAGTCTGGCCCCGTTTTCGTCACCTGTCTCGGTTTCTGGGATTTAACATGGCTGGGTGTCTGGCAGCAGACAAGGCGAGGTGCTGGTGGTGGGTTGAGGGGGACACGGGCAGGCAAAAAGGGGGAAAAAAATAACAAACTAACAAACACAAAGAGAAATCCAACATGCTTGTGAACAAAAGAATTAGATGTATAGGCATGGGGAGATTGCTTTTGTGCTGGGGTCAGTTGATTTGACAAGCAGTGTTTTGCTTTGTATATATTTATAGATGAATGTATAGCCAGTAGAGCCTCAGCATGCAGGCAATAGTAAGGTAGAATGAACAAGGAGGAGGTGCTGGATTGATTTTTTTCCCACCGCTCGCTATGAAAAGGTCACTTTGATCAATGCTGCATAATTGGGACTGTATTAGGATCATATTGGGTCATTTTACTGTTTAATGATGAAATATTAAATATTGGGTAGGTAAGATTGCAGTCATTAGCCGGCTCTTTCATTTATAGCCCTTTAATTAATTTGAACCTGACCCCTCGCCCGATACTTTTGAGCGTGCTGACTTAAAAGCACTCTCTGCTGAAACCACAAGCTCTTAGCCAATTGGATCCACTTACCTATACACATACCTCACTTTGTTAATGGACATGGGAGAAGCGTATTCATACTTTAGTGAATAATAGGACTCTAATAATAGAACCCACAAAGGCAACTGTGCTAATTATGTTGTATTTGAACTATATTGGTGCACCCAAGAATACAATATGTTTTGTTGTCGCTTCCTTCAAAGTGGAAAGTCTGCAGGATTTAATGAAGCCCGATTCATTTTTCCTGAATCACATCATCGACCGACTTAGTTCATCAGTTCATAATGTTTCCAACTTTGAAGAAATCCTTCACCAGTGTCAAAGTTGACTCCATATTTCCCCTAGACTTTCATTTATGCATTTCCTTCTCTCTAAATCTTCATTATTATCCATGATTGGACATAAAGACAATATGTGCCGCCACGTAGATGAGTGCTCTTTCTGTAAATGACCAGCAGTGGGCTGGTAAAACAGAGAGTGCATCGGTGCAAAGGGAGGACAGTAGGACGACTAAAAGCACTTTAATGACATGGCTGGACTCGTGTTTCCTAATGATGCAGGCAAGATTAATTATGCTCTGCCTATGGGTCATAATTATACGAGCACTGATCCTTTCCACTGGCGATGGTCAGGCACTCTCCTCCTGGGCCTTGAGTTTCACATCATCCATCAACACATTCAAATATTCCTCCTCTCATTCCGCCTCATAGTTATATATTTATACAGGTAACAAATGAGAGAAGGCGTAAGATCCCGCAGACAAAATATCACCACGGTCGTGTTAACATGTTATTGTCAGATGAATCGCTTGTCAATTTTGGAAATATTAATTAAAAACTGAAAATTAAAATAAATCCCATTTTGCATTTTCCAGCTTTTTGAAAAAAAAAAGAAGCATAGAGCAAGGGGGCCCAAAACTGTTTTTTGCAAACGTTGAAACTTGCAATGACTCAGGGGATTGAAACTCAGCAGATCTGTAAAGTTCTAATGGCATCGTCACCGCAGACAACCATTAATATGTCAAGACAAAGGGAGCCAGTTGTCAACAGCATAAAGGAGGTCCCGGCAGTCTGTCGTGCAATTTGGTGATCTTGAAATTATCATTTTTAAAGAAAACAGCCGGGCTAGTTACATCTTAAGTTATGACATTTATTTCCATCGTTGCTATGGTAACTTAATCAGCAATAACAACAATGGAGAGCTCAAACACAGATATCTGATATCAGATATCATCACCCATATGCTTGGTAACAATGTCACCCATGAATAACACGTTTGTAATTTTTGCAGTCTTCTTACTTTCATTTGTATAACATCTTAAGCTTTTTTCTGCAGTAGCTGTCTTATTTAATTTGTTAATTTGCTGCTTGACCTCTGACACCCCTATGTGGACTGATCCACTTGCGGGGGGGGGGGGGGGGGGTAACGGTAGCCTGCACATTTGCAATCATTGTCCCCACTACTTTATTTTTGCTACCATCATTTTCAGGCATGCAATTACAATTGCCATGTTTTCGTTGTTGTATTTTTTTTTAAATATAAGAACTCTGGCATACATACATGAAAAATGACATTGTGTGTATTATGAATAATTATGGTTTATGGAGTCTTAGTATACTTGAGTTGTATTGACTGAACTCTTAATTCATCTAATTAAATTGGATAGGTTGTTGTCTGTAAAATAAGTAGACCTGGAATATAAAAAGCTTGTGTTCAAATGCAACTGTAACCAAACTGTGGACACATCAGGATATGGCTGTATTTCTTGGTAAACATGGATGGGGGGGGGTCATATCTACATGATCCATGCGTTCATGGTAACGAGGCCAAGGTTGACAAGTCAGTGGATTTCACCAAAGATATTCAGACGTATGCAGGCACGTGAGAAGGAGGGCGAGGGAACGGCAGGCAATTTTCTTTGAGGTAAGTAGAGTCAGTGCTTGATTTAATAAATCTCTATGAGATGCTCCAATCTAACATCCTGAGAGGACGGAGCTGGGGGTGGCGGGTGGGGGGCATGTGTGATGAGTGTGTGTTGGGGAAACGAATGACGGGTTAACTGGGATGTCTTAATTCCTTGACATAAACATACACACAGATTAATGAAGCCCTGGGAGATTGTGAAGAAGGGGAAAGATTGCTTATCGATCCATATCAAAATTTTCATGCTAATCCCTTCCAGGAGACAGAGTGTCTGGTATCAGAGTTAATAATCTGATTTCTAGGCTGTCCAGGACAATTCCAGCCAACGTGAGGGCCTAATCACAGCGCCGTCTTCCCATTTGAGAGCAGCTGCCTTGGCCCTGCTGCTCGCCACCTCCTTTACATCCCCCCACCCTCTGGGCCCCTGGCCCCTGCCACCACCTCAGACAGTGATGGAGCATATGATAGAAACATGTTGACAAATTAAATTTTTTAAATTTCAGAGGAGATTTGCAGCAGAGAGATTGGTTGGTGATGGCGGTTATTTGGGAAGTGCTGATAGAGGCAGCGCTGACCTTCGCCTGCATGTGAGTGTTTTCATGAGATTTCTCAGTATGTTTCCTTCTTCTTTTGTTTGATGGCATCATCACTTGCTGGGGAAAAATCCTTCTTTTGCAGTTCTGCCTGGATACCGAGATTTACGATATTTTAAGATGCTGCTGTGATTTTTTTTTAATCTTCCTTTTGTTCTCCAACGCATGGACTAAACCTGCAAACACTAGAAAAATCTGCTCCTCAGACATGCAGGCTAATCCCACTTCCTTTCAGACTCCAGGCTGTGGTCATATTGGTCCCCTGCTGCAACAAGGGATGTGTAGAGACGGGCCGAGGCGCCCTGAGGAGAGCCAGCTGATGCATCTCAGTTAGGCTAATATCCCTGTCTCACATTTTTCTCTATTAAATCTTAATCACAGGCTTGTCGAGTGTCACTTGACATTTGCATTTTGCCAGGCAGAGCCACAATTCACAAGGCGTTCAGAAGTTCGACAGCTCCCTTGCAACGAATGCTTTGTTCAGTCACCGGCTCTCATCTTTAACGGGGTCATGGTGGCAGATTGGCAATGATGAGATTGGGTGTATTCCTTTGTGGCGTGCTGGGTATTGTTTTCTACTGTAGGGAAAGGCTGTTCCAATGACTCAGATTACCCCAGAACATGATGGAACATTTGTAAAACGCATCAGTTCATGACGGCATGCATGTAATGTTTAGCTGGTGGTTTCCTGTGATAAAACATGTCCTCCATAGCTGTGGGAAATGAAAATGTGAGCACAATAACAGACATAGCAAAGTCATGTGAAAAGAGGCAGTCAACAGTGTTTTACCGTCTCTCAACAATCAATCTCCTCCTCTTGATGTTTACAGAAAGAGTCAATACGTGGAGAGAGAGCTTCGTGATTGGCTTTGATTTCTACCTTCAGTTTAAATCAGACATTATTGTTCATTGAGAGATTCTCAATATGATAATGATGATGGCCAACATGACAAGGACCATCCATACTGATAAAACTGGCGTTCTTTCACCTACATGTCACGTTGCGACTGTTCACGTCTGTCTTCTGTACAGCTGCAGAACCTGCAAAATTTCAGCCCTGCTGGGGTTTGCTAACCTACCTAGATTCTGCTGATTTGTTCATTGTCTCTACATTTATGTTTCTATCGCCTGTGCAGTACGTGGTTAGATTTTGTCCTTTTCTGTCTGGTGATTGTGATCAGTTGTTTTATTATGAAAATAGACTGGCTTCACATCGCCATTTGTTCGGAGACTTCCTGTCCAACTTTTTTTTTTTCCATTCCTTGTAGTATTAAAGAATCCTGGAAAGTTTCCCCTCACTGATTCTAGTTATTGAGCACATAAATAGGAATAATGTTTAAGTACCAAATGTAATACGTTTAACGAACTGTCTAACCGCCATTGGAGCAGAACTGCTTCTCTCCAGGCAGAAATGTCCGTATACCCAACAACAGAACTTGATTTGGAAAAACAGCTTCAATCAATTACGCCTCAATTTGTGAAGATGAAGTACTTGTTTGGCATTCACAAAGGCGTTGTAGCAGTAACGGTACACCACACTTCCCGTATGGTAAACATGAAGCTAGCTGTGAGTGGCCAATAACAGAAACAGTGGGAAACAGCTAGTGTGATTGCAAAGTTAAAGTAAATCCAACTACCTGCATCGATTAACCTGTTCATTTAATCTCTTCACTTATATTTATCCCTGATTAAAGTGTATTTCCCCAAATGTTTACTTGACTTTCTGTAGTGAGAGACTTCACCCTATCTTTTCAAACACACAACTCCAAAAGCATCAGGATGCATGAACGAATCTATTTGAAGCAGTTTTAATAAACGTGTTCATTGCTGTTTTTATGTCCAATTGTATTGTGTCACTGTGCGTGTGTGTGTGCTTGTGTGTGTTATTGTCGGGGGTGTGAATAGCTTCTTACAGAGCCTGCCAGTAAGAGCAATAATTTGACAGTAATGTTGCCAATAAAGAAACAAAACCCTGCCTCACTTATAATCTGTATCTGTTTGGGAGAGCATAATGATGTGCTAGCGTGGCCTGGTTCTCCTATTGTGCTGTAGCCTTGTCATGGTGGCTCAGGGGAAGACTTATCCATATGAGAGGCTTAGTGAAGCCTGTTCAGATCCGCCAGGATTAGACCCAGGCTAATACACTGGGTCAACAGCATGGTTCTCCTAATGAGACAGGTGTACAGTACTTACGACTGTCTCTCCACGTAGAGGAGGCTCAAACAAAAGCTGATATCATCCCTCTCGGCTTAGCCCGACTCATATGATATCCCCCAGTAGTAAATACAGTCGCTGTATCAACCTTAACGCAGACATCCAGCAGAGGTGATCTGGGCTACACCGCACGGCAGGGGGACTGGGATACCAATGGCCATTTAAAAAAAATGAGAAATAAAACATTTCAGGAGGATTTCTGCCTTTGTCTCCTTCAAAGGCAGAAATACAATCACAGCAGGTGAAGAAGAATGGGGAACAATTCAGTCAGAACAAAAATACACACGCTTATTCAGGAGGTAGTTGGATATTCAGAGCAGGTGAACTCAAAGCAGGGATTAACCACAAGGCAGTATGATTCTGCTCTCTGTAAACTGTGTGTGTGTCTGTTTTGCTTTTTAATTTACTTTATCTTAAGCTAAATTAACGTGTGTCTATGTTGCAGGTGATTGCGGGAATTTGGATGGTAAGGAGACCGGTTGTAGAACGTGAATTAAAAAGCCAGGAGAGAGGTGGGTTAAAAAGAGGGGAGGAAGTCAGAGCTGTTCCAGTGGTGATTCATTTCCAATATTGGCTGGACATCGGCAAAGAACCAGATGAGGATGCTAATGCTTAGCAACGGCGAGGGCTAGCAACTTATGCAGGGGCTCAGGCACCTCACTGAAATGGAGTCAGTCAGTATAGGGCCCTCTAGTTGTCAGCTGTTTGTTGGTTAAAGCAACCAAGAAGTAAAACAATGAGCTAAAAATCTTGCCGCAGATGGAGCTGCTGCCTCGCTGCTTCTCCTCTCCCTGTCCTGGCACACGTGCTGGATGTACAGGTCAAGCAGGAAGCACTGCAGCAGATCTAAAAAGAGGAGAAATTTTGCATAAATCTCAATGGTTAATGGAGGATGAACACTGGTGGCGTTAGAGAGATGGATATTACTGATGTAATGTTTCACATCACGGAGACGTCGGAATCCAGAAGCATAATAACACGGTTCACTCAGGTTATTCAACGATGAGCCCGAAGGCGAGAGTGAGGGGAAGCTGACGCTTTTGTACATTACTGTTCCTCAACGCTGGAAAGTTTGTTACTGAGTATCGATTCCTGTATGATATAAAACAACAGTTGGTATGTCTCATCACTGTATTTACAGTGTAGGACTGAAAACAATAGGTTTCATATATTTGATTTCGTGGGATATCAAGAGGAAGACACAGCTACTTTTATTTTACCGCTTATCTCTTAAGAGTCGCGTGGGGCTGGAGCCTATGCCAGCGTACACTGGGTGAGAGGCGGGGTTCACCCTGGGCGGGTCGCCTGTCCGTCGCAGGGCCATCGGGAGCAGTAAGGGGCTCAGTGTCTTGCACAAGGATACTTGGACATTGTCACCGGATGGCCAACATGCTGCCCCTATGTATATATATGAGCTGCTAGAGTAAAACTACAATTAAAGACTACTCAAGTAAAAATTACCATTTGAGAAACCTAATGAAGCAAAAAAGTGTCTTGTTAATTAATTACTTGAAAATAGTCTTTGTGAGGGACAGTGCAAAATAATGAAACAACACAAATAAGGACGGATGAATAGTCCGCCACTCTCACACACTCTCAGGCATCCCAACCAATCTCTCACCTCAGCGTTTAGTTTTTTCTGTTGCACTTCCACTGAAAGACAAGAAGCAAGATCCTACTGTACACAAGCTCACATATTAACTACAAGCACTGATGTGAAGTTCTTTTCTTCCATCTGTACATGTCACTACAATGGCCTGCTTCATATTTGAATTATCGATATCGAATAAACAGTGTTTAAGTTGAAATTTGAATGACAAAACTTTGGCTCAGCAGGACAGAAAACAAGAAAGGATGAACGAGAGAAGTTCATAAATCATATTTCATACAAATTAAAACAAAAACTGATACATTAATGGGACAAAGTCAAAGTTTAAAACATAAAACAATCTGAAATATCCAAAAATCCTTTTAACAAAACCTACATTTAAACAAAGAATGTTATTGTAATGTAAGAGGAAAACAATATTTTCTGTTTGTATCTCAAGAGCTCTAAAGCTAAGCTCCTCAGTCGGGTCTGAAACCTCTACGGGAGGGCGGAGCTCTCACCCTGACAGGCACGACTCCTCAGCCAATCAGAGGAACAAAACACCTTTGCATGCTAAATCCAGTCAGAAGTCCAGCAACAATGTTGTGTTCTCGGGTTCCTGTCCCTGGCGGGCTCGGTCTATGTGGTCACCGTACCTGCAAACTAAATAGATACAACAGGTGTTTCTAAAGAAAGAGGTGGGGGTCTCCATGATGTTTTCCCCCAGGGCCTCAGACTCTTGCTCTCCATGCCTGCGTACAATTCAGCCTGTTAAATATTTTACAACCTCAGTGGCACGTTGAGGCTGATGACCGCTGATAATCTATGACCATGACTTACTTTGTGTATTTCTGATAACACACTTACCCTCACCCTCTTTCTGAGTTGCATCTTGCACCCTGTCAACACCTCCCGCCTTCGCTCCCTCCCCCGACCCCCCCCCTCACCCTCTTCTCCTCCCTCTGCTTGTCAAAACATTTGTGAAATCCTATTTTCCTTTAATAAAGTATAGTTCTGTCCTGCAGATGTATGTTTGGATAACATGTCATACTCTGTCTTTGTTGAGAATGGCGCCCCGCTGATGTTCTTAGGCAGCGAGAAAATTGCCTTATTGAAACACGTTGCTGGGAGTGACTATAATGCCACGCTGAGGGCCAGCATTATGCACATGACATATTCAGGACCTTGGAGTAGAAAAACTATGAATATAAAGTAATCACTGAGGGCACCTACATGTTTCTCTACCATGATAGCTTTGCTTTTCCTCTACCCTTTGTCAAATATGATGATTTCATGATTTCAGACAAAGCATTTGGGTCCAAACCGCCTGCTTCCAAAATCACATCTACCTTACAGATTTGCAAATGTGTCCTCGTCTAACACACACACACACACACACACACACACACACACACACACACTCGCTCTCTCTATGGCCTCCTCAGTTTGTGATGAAAATAACGAAAATCATCAAAATTAGCACATGTAAATCAATATATTCCTAATTATTAGAAACGCACACTTTCGAAAAATTGATCTCATGTTGTGCATGAGCCTGAAAATAATGCTGCAGCATCCCCAGTCAGTACAAGCACTTTGAGTTTAATGGGCCAGGCTGTGTGTGTGAGTGTGTGTAACAGAGCGAATGTTCTGGGGAGCTGTGTAAACAGAAATACTAAGCTACCCCAAGAGTGCACTTTCTCTGTGAAGTTAAGAGCCGGGTACACATGTTTATTACAATTTCAAACAAAATGCAAATGCCATTAAACAAATGGGATTTAGGCAAATTAGCCAGGAATTTAATATTCGCCGAGTCTATGATATAGCACATCTTGTTACGAGACAGTGGTCTGAAGTATCAGTCGCGAGCCAAGCCTTTCATCCAGCCGGCTCTCTTGAGGATATTTGTAATTAGCATCATTTGCCTAATACTTCAGGTTAATTAGAATATTTAATTGAATAGCTCTAATCTTCGGAGATGACTATATTATAATCAAATTAGCACCACCACTAGGCTGGCTATTGAACGTGGCAGACTGCCTGGCTCCTGGTCTCTTATCTGCTCCATCTCCATAGAGCATTCTCACATACTTAATGGTCCATTTGAACTATGCTATCAACATTTGATTATTCCTGAACAACAAAGGCAGCCACAACCAGTAGGCATAAAAAGAAGAGATGATAAAGAAAAGCGCTATGGCTCCCATATGGCAGGTTGGGGGTGGGGTGGGGGGAAAAACGCTCACTCGGTGTGAAGCAGCCGAGCCAGGCAGCAGGGCCTGCGAGGCCATCAGGGAAAGGACTCGACTCTCACTTGCCTCCATTCGCCCCTCATCTAGCGAGCCAAGTGTTTGCCAAGATAAGCAGATGAGGAGACATATGCTTGAGAGGCTTCTGGAGAACTATTGAGGGAGTTTTAGTAGTTGAAGCAGATGAAAGCTGGTCTGTGGTATTTATACGCTGCTGCATACAGTAACTGTCTCTTTCTGTGGTTTGGATGAGTACGTCTGAAGTAGGTGCGTTTTGAATAATACTGATTATCAGCTCCGTTCAAAAGTTATCCGTCATCCTGCTTTCACTGAATTCAAACAGTCATACAATGATCTATCTTGCTGCGAGAAAAACAAACTAATGAAAAGCTAAATATTACAGTGCGTTCAATTGCAACAAACAGATGGTAGCTAAATTAAAAGGAATTACATATACATTATCTTCGCTTTATTGCTTTGCTCTAATTAAGGCGATTATAACTCCTACCTTTCCACTCTATAATGAAGTGAATTAATTCATTTAGGCTGGAACGTGTTGAAATTGTACTCGCCAGTATTTTGTGTTTAGCGTCTAAAGTGATCATTTTTGACAGTGCCATATGCTTCACTGGCAATATTTCTTCTTGGTTGAGTTTTATTACATAATTTTATTTGTCCCTGCGCTGATTTCTTTATATATCTGCAAATGAACTCTTGTTGCAAATAGGTAGCCATATGCCACTAGGATGCAGAGTCGAGGGTAAAAAAAATATTCCTTAGGCCTTCTGCTAATTTGTTTTTTGGTCTCGCTGTATTGCATCTGATTGTGCATGGTGGCTATATTAAAATGATAATGAATAAATGTATCATTAATTCAACCCCGCCCTCTGTGGATTCATTCACCATTGTCACCAGGAGGAATGAAAACATAATTGGGTCCCCGGCCTTTTTGGTTTGTTGGATTGAAGTGACAAAAATAATAAAATAAATACAGCAGATTTTCATTATAGGGAGAATTTAAAACCGGAGATTGTTTGTTCTTTGCAATTACAACCACAGCTGTATCATCATTTCCTTAAATAAACTTTTCGCCATGTCGTGATGTTTCAGCCTTTTTTATAGTTTGTGTGTACCCTCCACGTTTTATATCTTTTATTAGAGCCTGGACAGGTTTGTGGAAAATGTAACGCTGTTGTTGCCATTAAAATGTTTAGTTTATAAAAAAAAAAAAGATTGTTTGTATGCTGTAGGTCTGTGGCTATACAGTTGTTTTAACCCTCGATGAATCTGCGGTTTATATCTATAATAAATTGTTTAGATCAAAAGATTTGAAATGCACTCATCAATATTCATGAGAACACAAAGCGACGTGCTGGTTCACCTTATTTTGTCCATCCGATGGGCAAGAAGACCCAAAGACTCTTTGTTTTCTGTCATAAGTGAACAAAAAAAGCAGCAAAATCATGATATTTTAGCTACTGGAACCTGCAATCGTTTGATGTTCTAACTCAAAAGAAAGACTGAATTGACCATCAGAATGGTTGGCGACTATTTTTTTTTTCTTTTTCGAATGACTAATCAATCGAATGCTGCAGCTCTCTTTTTGTTTGGTGCTGTCAGTCAAAGAATGCAATGGTGCTCCGGTGGAGCTGATGGTCAGCCCCCGATTGTTGAATATGGCATCTTCACCGCTAATTACCTGTGTCTATGGGAGTCATATTGCAGGGAGGTTAGTGATGCTGACATCACCCCCTGCGGTGGCTCAGCAAAGGGTCCTCAGTTCTGAGTCAGACTCCCCCTGGGTGTTTGAATGGCCACACAGAGGATCAGGTGTAGAGAGGTACATGTTGGCTGAGTAGCGCTCACACATTTCAATCTTTGCTTGCTTTTTTTATGAAAACAGAGTTGATTGGCACATGAGACGGGACATTGATTGAAGGTCATTGCGTTTCTATTTAATCGTCAAGCAAATTATCAGCTTACTGTGGATGTGTTGCAAAAAAAGGAAAAGAGTGTCCATGGAGCTGTACGAATCGAACAGACTACGTACTGTATTGTCGCCAGAAGATGGCGGTATAGGTTATGTTATGCATGGCTGGAGCTGTAGCTAATGAGTAAAAGGAGAGGATTTGAGGAAATACCTACAATTGGACAAAGTTTGAGAATATTGGTGAAACCGGCAGAGGAAGTCACATGAGATCCAGCAATCTTTCGTGTAATGGAAGGAGTTTTTTCTACATTTCTCAGACACTTCAAAACGTGGATGAAGGAAAACCGAGCCAGCTACACGATAAACAGCAGTTTGTTTCTTTCCTGGTGGCGTGATGTATCCACCACCTTCACCCGTGGATGCATTTGATTCATTCATTTACGAATGCCTCGTTAATGAGCCTGTCATGAGTATCATGTATGTACTTAAATAAGTACATCCATTTCTGTTAGATTTTAACAGGCATCAAGGCCCCTGATGGTACCGAGCGCCATTTTACTGTTTCCATCCAGACGTTCATTTATTTTTCCATTTTGACACTTTTTCCGATGATGCTATTTAATGTTGTTGGCATTGTAAAGCCTCTCATGCACAAATTTTCACAACTTCTTACTTTCCTCTCCGTGCTGAAATGAATGAAACATACACACTCACACATATGCTGTGTATGTGTGTGCGTTCGCATCCTTAGATAATTAGAAGGCTCAACATGTTTGTCCAACGCTTTCAAGGTTGTGATCATTCCCACAAAAATTCAACGTTCTCATAAACATTTCAATTTTAGAATAAATTTAGGTGATTAAAAATGATTAAAGTCAGTCCAATTATATGAAACTAGCAAGAGTTTTATTTGGGAAGTGCGGTTATAGGTATGCTCAGATTAAAAGCAGCTCAGAGCCTGCAAGCCTTGTGCCACATGTTTTGATATTAAATTCAATATGGACGCAAAAGTCTCATTTAAAACTAAATGGCTTCACATGAGACACTGAACCAAGAACACAACATCAACTCCTGCAATTAAAATAAATAATAAATAGGACGGTTGAATGCTTCGCACCTTCTGTTGTTCTGAAAACAGAATAAAATCCTCAAGACAATTCCCACTCATGCTGGGATGTAAAGAAATCACCCAGGTGACTTGAAAAAAGGCATCTCTACTCCAGGGAGCGGCAGTAAGAAAGAAACCTCGGTGATCTATATTAGGATTGTTTAAAAAAGCCTGCACCGGCCTACTTTGTGATGTCCGAAGCAGTCAGACCCCAGTGTATGGTCAGAGGTGGTTTGATGCTGGGTTTGATGGAGTATGTCAGTCCAATCAGCCCAGCTTCCAGAGTCTGATTGGGTCTGCCAGCCAGAGAGGCAGCCCTGATATTAGCTCTACAGCCAGCTGACAGCCGGCATAGAGAGCAGCGATACGACACATAACAACAAAGCCGGCACACTGAGAGGCCGCACTTTGTCTGGGGGGAGTGTAGAAGAAGATAGCAGAAGAAAAGTAAAATACCAGAAAGTGGCTTTCAAGAGCCAAAAGTAGTTGGAGTGACTAGAGTGAAACACATCACTCTCCACTCATTCCCTCAGTTTGTAATGCTGCATGTTATAAACACATACTGTAAAGGACTGGGCAGAAAATTAGACTCTTCTGTTATTTGCGATATGTTTTTTGAGACTAAACAACATCTGTTCAACGACAACGGTGGTCAGTCAGCGGCAGCGTCTCATAACAGACGTTTAGATGCATCACGGGTTCAGGAAAGATGAACTCGATCTGTAAGCTTTGTGTCACAATGACATCACGCAAATCCCAGCACAAGTTCTCTCGATACAGGGATACGTATATCCAACAGGGGTTATAAGAATTAAAACTATTTCGAGGAATTGAGTCATGAGTAATTTTGGGGGTCATTCAACAAAGTCGAAAGAATTTAAAAGACGGCCACAACAGCTAATAGCTGAAACTCTGTAGGGTCTGGTGTCACCCTGATCGCGTCTGTCCTCAACACACCTGCAATTTCCCCCACAGCTTCAGCCCTGTGGTGTTTTGCCCACCGTCTCCTGGTTCTTGTGTTTCCATCATGTGCATTTCCTCAAATCGTGTACTTTCTTGTAGGTTTTACTGATCTGGAATTTGCGCGTGATTTTTTTTTTTTAGGGGGGGGGGGGGATTGACCAGATTCACTACATTGTGTGGCTCGATTATCTTTGTGCTGTCGGATGCGCCGTCTGTCAAGACTAGAATCACCACATATTCGTTGTGAAGCAGCCTTAAATGTGCAGTGCCACTTCCAGTAGAAGCTGAAGCATTGATGAGAAGGACAGCGGTCAGCTGAGACGTCTGCAGCGCGACCGTAATTATTGTGGTGTTGGAAAAACATGGACTTTAAAACTTGGTGCATACACTTTCCATGATACTCCACTCCAACATCCAAACAGACGACTTAAGTCGTCATTCTAAGCTTGTATAAGGAAGGGAAGCAGTCAGTCACTGACCCCTAAACATCAGCAAAACAGAGACTGACGCGGTGCAACAAGTTGGTGTAGAGAAGCTTCGCTGAGAGATGAAACGAAGCAGAAGGCCCAACAAGTCCGGATACATAATGTTTCGGGTTCTTCAGCGGGAACTTTGCACTAACACCTGTAGAACCATGTTCTAGCTAACGTTCCTGCAAAAAAAACAGAAACCTCACTGCTGTGGGGTAAACGTGTTACATCGTTAGAAGTCCAGCTGCTTTATTACAGCTGAATTTTGGACGTGTCAGTTCCCAGCAGCACCCTGTATGAGGAAGCACCGGGGATTTGATGGCCTAAAACGGGAGTTTGGCTCATGTAAAGCATCCCTTTCAGCAGAGAGGGGGACTTAAATGCTTTGGAAAAGTTCTGGGGGTTTATGAGCCATAGCTGATGAGTAGATGACCCAAGTTAATTATTATTGAATTTGTTTTCCCTGCTTCACTGATACTTACCTATATCCTGATGCAACAATGACAGCAGGCACTCTCATTAAACCCAAGGATGTGGCTTTTCTACCAGAATGTTTACTCCTTTAACATCTCTGCACTCAGACGCTGTCTACAGGTAAAATTGCTATGTCAATATTAATATGACTCTCGGGTGGGACAGAGAATCAGAGTCATAACTCACTTGATGTTTCTGAGGTACTTTGAAACTTCTTTATGCTACTTTCTTTTTTTTTTTGTTCTCCAGACAACGTTTAAGTGCTTGTAAATAAGCAAGCTGACAAGGCTGAGGAGCAGGTGAAGAATGAGTGAAAATCAAGGTAAATTACTCAAATCAAATGCATAATCTTGAAATTAGATGGTCAGGCATGTAATATAATACAACTTAATTGCTGAGCGATTTAAAGACAGACTTGCCTTCTGTTGTGTCTTACAAAGTGACGTGACATAAATCATCCTGATATAAAGATAAACCTGCTCTCCTGCCATGATTGAATACAAAACAGATGAAACCCAAGCTGTCGGTGTGTCATGCTGGCTCTCACCAACTTAACCAACGCGAGAGTTGTGTGCTCAGAATAAATAAGGAGAAAAAGATATGTCTGGAATGTATTGGCAGGGAAAGTCTTTACCGAATGCACATTTATCTCATTTACTACACAACAGAAAACTGCACGCCCACAGTAAGTGTGAGCAAATCAACGAATGGAAGTGGTTTTACCGTGTCTCCGCTTTTTCTTTCCTCCAGTCTGCACAGGTTCAGGTCTTTGTGCTTTCTCACTTTCCAGATCCCTGACTGATGCTGCTACTGGTGGAGGCTGCAGACCTGAGGAGGCTCAAGCTTAGTATTAGTAGTTGTATTTGTACTAGCAGTATTCATATTAGTATTCTCAGTACTGCACTAACACTATCAGCATATGTTTGTATTAGGTAACTAGGTTATTGGTAACTAGTTTACTCTTCTTACTGTGGTTATGGTTACTGTTTGTTGTGTCTCAACTCTCCCCGTCCCTCTGTCTTTCTCTCTGCTTCTCTCCTGTTCACATCTCCCATCTATCTGTCCTTTTGTCTCCATCCCTCTTTCCTTCTCTGTCCCTTTCCTTATCCGTCTGCCTCTGCCCCGCTCTCCCGCTCTCTTTCCCTCCAACCGGTCAAAGCAGACGTCCGTTCCCATTGAGCCTGGAGCTGCTTGACGTTCCTGCCTGTTTCAAGGAAGGTTTTCGTCGCCACTGTCACTGATGTGCTTGCTCAGGAGGAACTGTTAGGTGTAAATTAATTGAAGGAGTGGGATTCTGGAGCTGGTCCACTTGTAAAGGGTCATGCATTTACCTTTGTTGTGATTTGGTGCTATACAAATATAACTACGGAGACTTGACCCGGTTCTAGATCAATTCCATTATCAAATCAGTGGTTCCACATCCTGAATCATCCTCCAAACCCATCCACAACTTTTCTAGTCATGCTGCTAACAGGCATATCTTCTTGGCTGAGGTTAAAATGCCTTGATACTCAAAAGTAAAGAAACCCGCTGTTTATGTGGATCAGGCAGGTGACCCCCGACACACACAAAAAGCTTACTTCCTACCTTCCTGTAAGTATGAATCATAACGTAGTTGGACACTCAGAAAGCGAAATCACATTTTTATGATCAGAAATGGACTATTTTCACCATTAGGGCTATAGAAGATGAAAACAGTGGTTCAATAAATCAAAAATACATGAATATTTTGATATGTTTTGATTCGCCCCTTAGTGTGTGTGCATACTTCAACCACGCGCAGGGGCTGAGGGGGTCACGCGTGGCACCAGTATTTAGAGCTTTAAATGTTTGTTCCCAACCACTGGTTGATTAATGAAATTGTCAGAACCGTTGGTTTGTATTGATTTCCGTCATTGTGAGCAGGCGTACGAGCTCATGCTTCCTCTCTAACACAAGTCACCTATTGGTGGTTTTATAAATTTAAGTGACTTCAATGCCTGGACAACAAAAACCTTAGTGCACTTTTTCCAAACCTCATTGTTGAGCCCTGAAATTACGTCGCCGTGTGTGCTGCACCTCCCAAAGCAAGACTGACGTCATGTACTGTTTTCGACACACTTGCACATGAATGGTGACGTCGCATTGTTTCTTTAATTTCAGTTGATTTAAAAAAAAAAAGAAAAAAAAGAAGCTCTAACTGTGAATTAGTTTTGCATTTCACCGCTATGAAGGTTAATTATGGAAATATGTCACACATGTTGTGTCTTGGCTGGAGCTTTTTCAAGAGGGAATCAAGCTCCACACGGGCAGAGGGGGCTGAAGACCCCCGCGTGACTTGTAATTGCTTTTTGTCATTTAATAAATCAAAAAAATTTTTAAATCAAGACACAAAGCACACTTAATTTATAATCTTTATCTGAAAAAAACAAACAAAAAAACATGCTCAGCAAAGCGTGTTGGGCCAATGAGGTCCTTCTCAGTACACTACGGGTGACAGACACCGTCACACATAGACATCTGAGGAAAAGAAAAACCCTGACCAATAAAAGCAGTGTGCAGCAATAAATGCATTGTTCTGCATTACTGTGTGTGCACCATGGCGACTATGCGGGCCCTGCAAGAGCAGAAGCCGGAGAACATTATTGTTGTCTGTTAAAGAATCATTTCTCTCTGGAGGTTTGCCCTCTCAGAAATAAATAAATAAACCTGTCCACCAGAGAGATATACAGTATTTCAAAACGATAGAGTGAAAAAAATGCAGTCCAGGTACACCACAGGGAATACATCTACATAAATGAAGAGTTTTTGGTCAGTCTGGTGCAGAGTAACAGATCCTCAACAGCTCCCATCCAAACATCTTTTCTCTGTATTCTGTCTTAGCTCTGAGACAATATGTAGGGGCGTTTGTCATGGGTTATCAGGAGGATGATATATAGTCTAGCCTGCAGAGAAACATGTGTTGTGCTTTAATCTAGAGTGCATAGGCCAGTATTCATGGCCAGCAGCTGGAGAAAATCACAGGAGACGAAGAGTCCACCACGGAGAGAGGAGACATACTGCCTGCCTGCCTGCCTGCCTGGCAGATGCTGGTTCTTGTTATCAGCCCTCTCTCCACCTTATTTATGTGGTGACTTACAACCAACACCCCCCCCCCCCCCACACACACACACACACACACACATTCCTCCTTTGCCCTCACAAACACATTTTCATATGAATAAACCTGTGCTTTCTCACTCCCACCCCGATTCTACCAGTCATAGCTTCATCAAGATCGATTGTTTTACTAACACAAAGGATGGGAGGTTTCTGACGTTCATGGAAGGAAATGAGATCTTGTCCTCTCAAAGTTTTAGAACTGTAGTTACTGTAGCGTTCAGCACCTACAATCACACTTCATCAACAGAGACTTAATGGAACTAAGATTCTACAATCATGCCAGCATCCCTTTACAATGTGAGCTACCACTGACTGTGCAGCTATGCTGGATATCTATGCTATTAACTGCCTCATCTTCCACCTCAAAAGCTCCCGCAGTTTGTATTCTCCACTTTTTCCTTTTGTGTGTGTTGTCATATCAAAGATCTTTCACATAAACACCATGTATACACCGTAGCATGTGCTCGTCATGTTGCGCTGTATGTATGACCATGCACTTGCTCTAGTGAGAGTTGAAACAAATCTCACCTGTCCCTCCTCTCTGTCTCACACACGCGCGACTACGGTGAGACAACACACGGTGCCGCTGAACGTGCAGCCAGCAGCTGTGTGAGACAATTAAACGAATGTTTTTAGGTTCACTTTCATCTCTTTCACAACTCTTAACGGCCCACACCAGGTTTGACCGAGAAAGAAAATCGGTGTAGATCTCTACCAGTGTTTATGTCACGCATCCTGAGGAATGTATTCAAATGTCCACATCCGCCCCTCAAGTGCAATGGCTTCTTTAAATCATGTTCCCACCACATTTTGTGAAATTGATCTGATAGAATTTTAAGAATCTTAAAGGAAGAGACGCAAACAAAGCAGCATCTTGACCCGGAGGTACGAAATAGAAGTCAGCTTTTTATTTAAATTATACACATATAACCTGTGCTATAGTGCTCATACATACAATGAGCTTATGCCACTTGGCTCATGGACTGGATGCCATTTCAGGTCACAAGCTACTATCTGTGGTTTACCTGCCAATTTATTATCTTGCAAAGCAAACTGTGCCTATATTTCTTAAATGCTGTTAGTTGTGTACAAGAGAGGCTCTACCAACTCACTGGTGAGCTGGAAAATTCACGCACAGCAGTTCACATGTGAAATGATTTCAAGCTGCAACTTTTGAAAGAGACCAGTACGATGGTAAGGGTGGGGGTCTGTCATATTGGAGCTATGAGATGAGTAGAATAGTGTCATCGTCAATAACATTGCATAAATCCTGCGTAATCATGATATATTTCTAAACCATTCTAATTCTAAAGTGAGACAATTTAACCCAATAAAGAGGTGAGTGCACGATTCCTTTCACACAACACGTCAGAGCTGACCTGGGCTGTTGTGTGATAACGTCTACCTAATAAATGAGTGTGAACAGACAAATGTATAACTGAACACACAGAAATAACCCCACTGCCGGTGTTCGTGATGTGGTGACTAAAGGGAGGGAGACTTACAGATCCATTGTCGGCTACAACTGCATCAATTTTCAGACTCTCTGGAGCAGGAAAGCTCAGCTCCGGCCTCTCATCTCCTCCTGCCACGTGTGCGTCGTCTCTGTTTTACACCTCGGTCTCACACTGCTGCTCTCTTATTGACAAGCTCCTACTGTGATATTTATGTCACATATTTAATATGGACATGGGAATGATTATCAAATCCATAGTTGTCAAGAGAGTCCGATCGGCCTTAAATAATGGATGAGCAAGGATGCGACTCAATTTGCGAGGCCGCACAGAGAGACAGGGCAAAGCGCAGCCATCGACCCCTCCGCCCACCCCCATCGCTTTCTTCCTCTCCGGAACGTCATTATTCTGGTCGATCTTTTCTCCCCTCGCTTGACATCATTCAATGTAATCATCCTTCAATAAAAAAACCTGCTTGTAATAAAAGGAACAACCTGGGTCAATACACAGAATATGGAGAAGGATGACCCCGTGCTCAGAGACAGCGTATAAATGGGCCTCTTTATCAAAGCGGATAGGCGCCTGGTGCCTTAACAGGAATTCGACCGTGGCTGGAGTTATCATTACTGTTACCTTTGGTATCATTGGTGTTTGTGCCGAGTGAATATGAGGAAGAATGATGGCTACATTAATGAATCAATTGGCTAATGAAGCAGTCATTGTGTGAGTTTATTGAAATACACTGACGTAAATTGAAGACTTCTGCAGCAGTTCCGTGCAGAATGATCTGCCCTCATATTGTTCACACCCTATCATCAGCGGGGATTTTTTTTTTTTTTTTTTTTTTACTTTCCTGTATGATGTCCATGGAACAAAGTGCTGGAGAAAAGATTAGACACATGCTATTCTTCAATTGCACTCAAACTGATGTAAAGAACCTGGGAGCCACGTCTGGACTGAGGGGTGGTTTCGGGGGTCAAATTAAGTGACAGGGTAATTTTGTCAGGACGACACGCAGAGCTCCTGATTATCCCTGAGCTAGCATCATTTTTGTTTATCAAAAAATGCTAATTGCCTGTTTTTACGAGTAGGAAAAGATTAAAAGTTAATAGGAGAGACTAAATAAACACAATGCAATTGCATGAGGCTGTAGAAGATGGTAATTAATTTGTGGCCACCCCTGAGCTAATTAGCTAATATAAAGCAGGAAAAAAGAAGTTAATGAGGCTTAATGTAACTGATACACTGAAAAGTTTAGACTAATGAATTTATGAATGCGTGAAGAAATCAACTTACATGCTCGCTGCAACTTTCACCACACATCCAGGAGATTGGTGTTCACCTTGAATGTGCAATTTTAGCAACTATATACAATTTTCTGTTTGATTCAGTGTGTGAATCAGGAGTACCGCCTCCATGCCGAGCCAGAGATGGTGGACCATAGGAGGGCTCATAGCTTCCCAGCAGCTAGTGTGTTCTGTGAATCCTCAGCGTGTAGCTGCTAGGAGAATACAGGAGCTTTGTATATTACCTGGAGAGGTCAGTTTGACCTGGTGGTGGTGAAAATAATAATCTGCCGCTAGCTTCCTTTGGGAGTTTCCATGGTTAAGGTGGTCCAGGAGGCTATGTCTCAAGTATAAACCAGCATTTAATCTACACCTTTCATATCCTCTGGAGTGATGGGGATGTCACTTCTAGCATATCTGTCTGTCTTCTCACCTGGGATGTTCCTTTTAAGAAACAGCTTATTATTTCACTTACTACTGTGATGGCCACAGATGACATTACTTACGCTCAATAGGGTCACAATGACATTTACTGTTGACACTATGGTCTAAGGTTCATGGGTAATTTGAATGAAATTATAGGGCCGTGATGAATCCTGCTAGTGAGCGGGAGCCAGAGCAGCGAGGTAATCAGGTAATTGCAGCTTTCATAAATGTAATTTATCAGGAAGGCAAAGGCCAGCGCCGGTAGCCGACCAGCTAGCACGCTCGCTGTCTCTTTAGGCTGACCTGCAGAGCTCTCATGTCCTGACATATGACTTTATGAGCTGTAAGGAGGCAGAGGAGGTGATAAGGCAGAAATTGCCCCCCCACCTCCATCAAACCTCCCATGTCATATTGTATAAATCAGCGCTATAAACGGGCACAGTTTGCTTTCTTCATGGTTTAAAGCACTGTCAATCACACTTTGATGGAGCAACACTTTAGCCATTAATGACATTCATATAATAGATTTATTCGAGTCACGGGCTGTACTGCAGTGTTGCAAATTAGGAGCTGATGGAGTATCATGTCATCTGTACAGTACATTGGCAGAGACAGGACTGAAGGGTAGCGTCTGTCTGTTAGAAATGTGGTGTCAGTGAAAGTGCAGTGAAAATGTGGTTGCGCTAAAAATACAGCAATTTGCAGACGAGGGCAGTTTCTCATGTAAGAAGGTAGTGAGGAGTTCGCTCGTAACAAGTTGACAGCTGTGCGCTTGCTAGTAAACACATTATAACGGAATAGTTTGATGCATTAAGAAGTTCTTTGGCTGGTTGTCTTCTAACTCAGAGTGAGATGATCAATACTGTGGCTATTGTCAGTGCTTCTTACTACATAAAATACAACTACAGGTAGACATGGTATAGGATATGGTCTGCAGGAGGAGGGAAACTGGGTCCTGGCAGACGAGCAAAAACAAGTTGTTTTTCTGTTTTTTTTTTTTTACTAATTCTAGTTCCTGATGTGGAGATGAAAACAGGAAAGGCAAGTATATATGTAATGAGGTTGAAGTGGATGTCAGGTGGATCGCCTGTTGTTTCCTTGTAGGCAACTTGCATTCTGGGAAAACGAGGACAACGACAGGCAGGCAGTGGAATGGCTTGAGCTAAACCCTGATCACCTGGAGTACAGGTGGGCTGTCACAGTCGAGGGGCAGGTTCTGGGGGACAGTGTTCTGTTCCCTAACTCAGACGCTCTATTCAGATTATCTAGTGTGTTGGATGACAACGAAAAGAACAGCATGGCTCTGTGAGTTGGTGTAATTACCCTCAGTTTCAGTCAAAGCCTCAAAAACACAGGAGAGATAACTTCGATTATGTGTCACATTCTTCTTTCATAAAAAGCCTCTTCCAGAAAACGGAAACATGATAGGTCAAATACAGGTCCAACTGCCTTTCCCAGTTTTCCTATTTTTCCATTTCAACATATCCGTCTGGTGTCCGTGCTCTCTCGCCTCTGTAATAGAACACTATTGCAGAAGCATTTCTCCGTCAGCCGGGGGGGTCAAGAGGTCATCACTGATGTCACTCTCAAAGTAACTAGTGGCAAATAGGTCTTGACATGTTCTCTCCAATGAGAGAATGAGACTGGACAGCTCCTCTGGTTTCGCAACTGATAAGCTATAGGGAGGAATATGTGAGGCCACTGCTGCTGCCTCACACAGTCTAAGAACAGCTGCTGCATCAAGGCTCAAATAACAACAGCTCACTTTCATCCTTCATTTCTTTTGTACCACCTACCATGCAGCCACCTAAATCCCCCATCTTTAAAGCATGTTTCTTTTTATGATTAGTATTTCTTTCTTTGCCGTTCTTCACGACACAGAGGTAACCCCCAGCATGTCTTTTCTCCTCTCTTGATTCGTGGAGTCAAGTATCAGAGCGAAACAAATTCCTCTTGTTCTCTGTCAGCTGCGTGTCATGTAGTGTGTGATTTGCAATGCACGTCGTGATCTAGTACAGATTTCTACGCCTGTTTGTTCTGTAGAGCCGTGCGGCATGACCACACACACCCCCGTGGATTCCCATCGTCACTCTTGTCAGTGTGTGATATATTCAGGGACTGACATAAGATAGAAAAAGGAAACATTGCATGACTGAAAACCTTGTGCCTCATATCTACCTGATATTTCAATGAGAGCTTTTCTCTCTCTCTGTCTCTCTCTCTCTGTCTCTCTCTCTCTCCCCCCAACCTCTGTTTCCCTCATCTCGACTTCACTTCTTCTTCCTCTGTCTCCACTTCAGTAGCCGGAGAGAGGATGACTGAATGAGCAGGAGACTGGCGTTTTCTGATAGAGTTACACCCCACAAATGGAGTCAATCAAGGGCCGGGTGAAAAAAATTCATTTTCTGACAGAGGTGTCAGCAAGATTGTCAGGCCTCCATGACAACAAATCCATAGCACTAAAGAGAGGAAAGAAAAAAAAAAGCAAGTTGGAGAGAAGAAAAAGCATGAAGAATTAAGAAGAACTGAGAACCCTGACACAGTGTGAAACAGGAATCCTCGGAGTGGATTCCCAGTCAATCAGAGCTCTTACCTCTCAGCTGTCCATAACACTATTTCATAGCAATTATTACCCCCACTGAGCAGGTGACAGGCTTGTACGCAAACCCCACGGTAATCCCAAAATGACGGATTGGGAGGGAAGCCTTGCAGTGATTTGTGACAAAGTAACTGAACGTAGACTTCTGTACTTAGAAACGTGAGAGTAGTTTGTCTTCATGCTTATGGTAACACTCTCCACTCTGATTCAGTGCATGGGTTTTAGCCCACCTCGCCAACACACCGCGGGCGTCACCGCTCATGGTCTTAATTGAAAAACTGCTCTAGGGTGTCTAATTAGTGTTCCCTGTGTATTAATCAATAAAAATGGCACTTTACAATAAAGATATGTTAGTTATAGTTATGGTACAGCAAGATAGTTTTGAATAGGCACTTTGAAATGAACATTTATTTATATTTTTAGGTGTAATGCTTTCACCCTAAACCCATCTTTGGTATAACTCATGAAGATAACATTATGACTTAACAGTTAACTAAGTGTAAGTAAGAGTTAATTTAGCATTAACTATCATTAATGTACCCTTATTGTAAACATGTATCTCTTTTAGTAGTGCGTCCATCTTTGAGGTAACTCATGAAGTAAATATAAACACGATGAATGAATGATCATTGGACTAGCGAGTTAACTGTTAACTAAACATTAACTATTATTAATGCGGCCTGATTGTGAAGTCTTTTTCTTCATGGGAAATAAACTTTTCTATAAGCACTTTTTTTTCTTATAGCAAGCATTAAAATCAGAGCTGAAGCATTCACAGACACACCATAAAAACAGTGGTGTTGTTTGACTATTACACATAAAACTCCAAACCTCTCTCCCTTGCTGCCCCCCCCCCCAGACAAGCCCTTAAGTCTTAAAGCTTCCCGCCTGTTATATTTCCTCCACATCAATATGTCACCTTGTTCCGCTACAGCAGGATGTCAACTTAATGCAACTCTAGGGTTAAGAAAACACCATCTTTGCCGCTGACTGATGGCCTGTCACCGCTCGCACAAAAAGTTTAGAAATTTGATCCACTTGTCATCTCGCCGGTGATTATGAATCTCTTCCTCCGGCGGCTCGCTGGCCCATTCAGATGCAGTCTAGCTTGGCCTCGCTCAGCATTAGTTACATGGATGAGAGAGCAAACTTCAAATCACTCCAACTGAGTGAGAGGAAGAGAAAGAATCCAGCTCATCTTATTGTAAACACCCGGGCCCAGTGGTGAGCCCACCAAAATAGACGCTGCCATGGAGAGAGGGTTCTGACGAGATCTTGTAATCAGATTTCACTTATAGGAGTCAGACTAAATGAATTGAAGCATCTGGAGGCGTCTTTAAAATATCTCGGCAATATAAAGAACAAAACAAAAAAAAACCCCAATCAGGATAAAATGAACATATGAACTGGCTCTTCTTTTTTGTGCCTTTTTGTGTTTGGTTTTCCCTCTTTTCATCTCCTGAAGAGAAGTGTGTAAACACAAAGAGAGAATTCTTTATCTTTAACCTCAGAGTGAACTACAGATGACCTTCTGAGTCAACTGCATTAGCTTTGGGGTGGTCAGACTACAGACTCTGTGTGTGTGTGTGTGTGTGTGTGTGTGTGTGTGTGTGTGTGTGTGTGTGTGTGTGCATGCACGCGCTGGGGGTGCAAGAAAAGAGAGAGAGGGGGGATTTTTCATGTTCTCCATTACCGTTGTTTGGGTTAGAGGGGTTAACTCAATGAGGCTAAGTAAGTTTGAACTGTGAATCACAGCAGCAGACTTGTGCATTCACTTATGCACAGTTGCAAATGTACAATCCAGGTAATCACATTACCGTATTTACCGATGAAGAGATGAGCTTCACTTTTACCCACGTATACATAGCTGACCAATTTATCCAACCTGTTTCTTTTTTTTCTTTTTTCTTTTTTTTACAAAGAAACATTGTTTTCAGTTCTCCTTGCAGTGATTTCTCACATTTTTTTCTTTTCCCACATTGGGCCTGAGACTGATTTATTATAGATTTTCCTTGTTTTGATTGTGTTTCTGAGAAGCAGGATGGGAAGATGTGACTTCCAGCTGCTCTGGATGCTTGGGAGTCCTGGGAGTCCTGGCCCGGCTGCCCTCCCGGCTGGTCCAACCAAGTGGGCATGCGCTGTTGTAGGCTGCAGTGGGGGGTTGATGGGACTAGCTGAGGCAGGGCCAGAGAGGCCACAGATGCCTTAAATGACTTGGCATGTTGGGATGGTGAAGGGTTAGGAGCACGGATCGCAAGTAAATCAAAACAGTTTTTCAGTGATATGTGAGCGGGTGTCGGGATGCCGTAGCGCAAACGTGAGGCATGGCGGAAAAGTCAGAGTGAGTTGGGAACGTGTGCTTTGGTGGAGCAAAATATATGTTTAAAATATGGAAGCTCAAACATGCACTTTTTAATCGTGATAAAGGTTTCCAATTAATAGAAATTACACTTTTCTTTGATAAAAGATCACCCTATGCAGTTACAGATCTTTTTTAAGAAACAGATATTGAGAGGAAAATAACGGTTTTAATCATTTAACTGGATTTTTTTTCCTTCTCACCTTTCGAACCACAGCGATCCCAGTTCGACTTGACTGGCCGTCTCAAACAAAGACGCAGGAAGGGCTTCCAACCTGCTCTTGAATCAAGCACCCATGATACCACACTAACAGAAGGGCCCCCATTAGAAGGTAATTCATGTGGAAGCTGTGGGACTCCAATATCATTATCATGCAACAGACCTGCCAGCTTTTTGTTTGTGCCACATTCTGGCGCGGCAGATTCTTTGACTTCACTGACTTTGAGAGGGAAAAACACGATTTATCATGTGATCTGCACGTTTGATTTGTCTCTGCTATTTTAAATAATGAATGTTGAATGATGCTTTCGCCTAATTAATGATTTTCACCTCATAATGCGGAAATGACTTGACATACAGTTTGCGCATTTGTAAAAATATTGAAACAAATAGCTTTGTATCAGTCAGACGGGTTTAATAATGGATTTTTATAATGCAGAACGAAACGTTATTAGTACACAGCAGCACAGGCTGAGAGAAGGACCTCTTTTGACTTTCTGCATTCACTTACACTCTCCCGTGACGGCGCTCAGCCACTGCTCACACTGTGAAATGCAAGAAAAATGTAAGTGATCAGGTAGGACCTGCGGGAAGAGTGAAGGGAGGGAAAAAAAAAAGAGCCAAACTAGTCCCTTTAACTTTTTAAAGACTTTTCAGCATTTGTTCTGCACACTTACCTACGCAAACTCCAAGGGGCCACAGTGACTGGGGTCCCATTTCAGGCCCAGCATGGAGCCGGAGAGCTCCTCAGCTGTAAAATGAGAGCACCGGAGCGCAGTGTGAAAATGGATTAGCCTTGCTGAGATAAGGGGAGCTCTCAGCGAGCCATGCACGCCTTCGATGGGGAGAAAAAAACTGCTGTACAAATTGTTTTTGGTACATTAAGTACCTGTTACTTTATTTCACAGATGGAAAACAATAACACAGGCTCCGGGGTTGGAACCACTGCTGCACTGAGGAATGCGAGAGCTTTGGCCCACCCAGTGCCCTCAGAGTTTGCCCCTTTTTCGTCATATGCAAAGTGATTTCTGGGAAGTGAAAGAATTCAGTGGATTGACAAACAGAACATATGATGATAAATGACAAATTTCCAGGTTGGCAGCCAACAGGCTACTGGGGGAAATCCATACAGAATATCCATGTTAATAAAAGATAAAATAAAAATGGCTGAATGTTACCACTCAGCAAACAGGGCAGGGATTTTTCATTAATAGGCCCGCTGCTGCACCAGGGCCCCCCAAATTAAATGAGTGTGTCAGATCCTGGATGATTTATACATTTGGACTGATCTAACAGCTCTGTGGAACAGCTATGACACCCTGACAAGCCAACAATGGATATGAAAAATGAGCCAATACCACCGCACTAAATCTGAGACTTTCAAAGCCAAATGCACGCATAGAATCGAAACCCCTAACATACCCACAAGAATAATGAAAATAAAGTGGGGGGAAGAAAAATCCCCCTTCAGATTCTCGGCACAATTTTAGCTAAATCATTCAGTGTTTATATGAATGGAGTGATGGAGACAAATTGGTCCGAGTGGAACATGGCAGTACTTCGCCTTTCTGATGTCTTTTCGTGGCGGTGCGGAGAGCACATCACTTTACAGCTAAATGAGATATCAGGCCCTTTTGCTGAGCTTTGACTCAATAGGAAAATGTCAAATGAAGTTATTACAAAGATGCTTTTCAAAACATCGCATTCTCTTTATCAAATTTAACATATATATATATATACATATATATATATATATATACACATATATACACATATATATATATATATGTAATTTACTCTTTCTCACCTCCACCTCCACCCCCAGAAATGTTTGAACGTGGCTCAGTTCTCTGGTGAACATAGCAGTGGCCAAAGCTGTGTTTGTAATTATGTTGTGTGGAGGGCTATTGGCCTTACTCACTTGTTAGGTGAAGTGATAAAAACCAACATGATGGACTAAAGCATTTTTGCTTTTCTTAGTATTGTCCTTTTACCCTCTCATTCTCTGTCTGATGAAAAACTGCACTTGGTGTTCCTCAGCTCAGCAGATTTAGAGGAAACAATTACCAGTCCGGTGATCTCTGCTTCTCCAGTCCCACCGATAAACACCCAGCGCCCTGAGGTATGGTCAGAAAATGATACAGTTTTAAATGGGTTAAATTTCGTTGTTTCCTTCATTGCTCCCCCCTCACCCACACACCAATACCTCCACCCTCCACCTTCTCTCCCTCTGAGGTTTTATTTCACAAAAGTGTGGACACATTTTTTTGTTGATGGGGGCAAAAGAAAAAAACAACAACAACAACGGGAGAGACAATAAAGAATATGAAAAGGCCATCTTCACAGAACATTAGACATCAGAAAACAACCCAAAGCTATGATTGGATAAATCAAAACTGACAAGTAAAAGTTGATTGCTGAGTGTCTATTGATTGAGCTATATTTCATTGGGAGAGCACAGCCTCATAGTTGTCTTCACAGAAGCCTGCTGCAGAGCCACGTTTAGTGGAAACCTTGCAGGGGAAAAAAATGGACAATTCACATACGCTACAGTTGGTAACTTTTATTATTGTCATTATTTATTCTAGTAACATGTACGTACAGTAAGAGTTAAGTTCGGTGAGTGTGTGGTCACTCGTATCACATGGTTCATATATGTTTAACCTGGCACTGATGTGGGAGGTGAATGCAGAACTAAACGCTGTTGCTGATGTGTTTATGGATTTCCACACGTTTATTTGTTTGTACGGTTAACAGCTGAAACAATGTGTTTTTTGCTTTATCTATTAATGGATGTTGATGGTTTGCATCCCTATAAAGACATTTACAGTGGTAAAAAAATGACATGCATGTTGCACTGCTGAATGTAAGCACCAAAAAGACAAATAATCAGGGGTTAGACTTGTATATATCTATGCTGTGTATTGATAGATCATTGACACTGTCTGTGGTGCTGAAGTAGCAGACAGATTTGTAGTGGCACCTCTCAGTCCGGCTCTTCTGTCCATCCATCCATCCATCCATCTATTTTGTATTCCACGTATCCATTAGGGATCCGGGGGGCTGGAGCCTATCCCAGGTGACTTGGGGCAAGAGGCCAGGTACCGCCGTCTCAGGGCCAACACATAGAGACAGACAACCATACAGACACTCACAGTCACAGTCACACCTACAGTCAATTTAGAGTATCAATCAGCCTCATCCCCTCTTGATGTCTAGGGAGAACATGGAGACTCCACACAGAAAGACCCCGTGCTCGAACCCGGAACCTTCTTGCTGTGAGGCGGCAGTGCTAACCACTGCACCACCGTGCCGCCCCCTTCTGTCCCTTTCATCTTAAATATACTACATTTTATACTCTGTAGAGTTGAGTCACAATCAAGATCTTAGAAAGTGGAAAGGATAGTAAACACAGGGCTGCCTGTAGTACTCTGATAATATCTTCAGAATGTATCTTTTGTCATTAAGGAGTATCCATGCAAGTACAATCACCCGGACCAGGTCAGCTCTATAGCAAATGTATTTATAGGCAAGAGTGACGACAGATAGAAAACCCTGCAAGAATAAACGTCCGCGATAAAAAAGTTAAAAGTGTACGTATGCATCACTTTAATACAGTTGTAAAAAGCCAGTTGTTGTTTTTACGTCACTGCAAGACAGAAAATAAGTGTTTTACCAATAATATCAGATTATTACTTTACCAGTTTGGTTCAGGGTTGTAAAGTATGCTCGGTTAGATTCAAATAAAGAATACAGGTCAACCTTGCGCATCAGTTTGGATTCAGATACAGGAAGAGTGAAGATAAACCTGTGCAGTGCAAGGAAAAGCAGTGATGATTTATGAGGCAAAGAAAAGAAAAGGCAGAGTGAAGGTGTGCGGGTCATGAGAAAGGTTAAAAGACCTGGACGATGAGTGTAGGTGGAAATATGCCCTCTGTATGTTTTCCAGGTTCCATTTGACCGTGACACAGTTAGTTATGATGGGCACGCGGTGATATGATCATTTGTAATTTGTCTTTAACCCCCACCCTTCTCACAAGTAAGAGAAGGAGACAGCAGAAAGAAGGGGATGAAAAATAGGAGAGATGCTGACAAGGAATGAAACGCTTGAGCTGTGGAGAAGGCCGAGCGTACGGCGAGCGGCGCAGCTCAGGAGTGATTGAATGATCCCATTCTGGGCTCTTTGTTAGACACTAGGCAGCGATGTATGAAGATTGATACACAAGTGCTCGACTCGGTTTGTTGGATCATCAAACGGATTGATATTATACTCCAGCCAAGGATGAAGACAAAGTAAGTGTTATCATACTCAATACCCGGGCTTGTCAGAGGCGGGAAATCATCCCGTGTCACTGGTTATGGGAGCATTTCGCGGACTGTCATGAGAATTTATCTGGGTGATGTGGCGCTCTATGGCAGTCTGCAACTGATGGCGGGAGCCCTGGCTGTATCGTAAAGATCTTAGCTAAAGATTGAATTACAACATCGTGCTTTCGACTACATTTATTTCACTACTATCATGTTTGTCCCTGCAGACACTGTAAATCCCAAGTCCTCTTATCAAGCAGCCATTTATTGTCGCTCAGATCATATTATTCATGTTGATATCATTATTTTGATAACATCCACATGATTTGCTTGTCTGTTAGGTTACCCCTGAGCTTTCTTCAGGCTCCTCAATAGACTCCAGTCCTGAGAGAACTGAGGACAAAGTAAAGGCAATAACAGATTGATACTGCAGGGGTTTGGCAATTCTTATTCGAGTGTAACATGCAGCTTTGAAACAACAATAAATTATTACCACATTAAACAGCCATACATGGTAATTACTCACTGTTTAACAACTGAAGGCCGGTCTTCTGAAATCACGTCGAGGGTTGAATTTGGTCTCAAAGTTTCTGGTGATGGTAGTTTGTGAAGTCAGTGAAAGATGAGTTCCCTTTTCCAGTAAACCAAAGCAAGAGGAAGCAAACGCGGTTTCAAAATAAGAAATCATACAGGTTTCATTACTTTCAGTTCTATTTTGTAGTGTTGGTACACAGCGTTTGAGGACATATCAGTATCATCCCTGCTGAATTCATCACTTTAGTCATCTCCTTTTACTAATAATAGTACTTCACAGTTCTTGGAGATGGGGTCATTTTAAAATGACCCTCCGCCTCCGTGAAAAATGCTGAAGAAACCTGCACCGACAAGGTTTTACAGAACGACTTCCCTGTAGAACAACGATGCTAAACAAAATTGATAGAAACGGCTTTAAATCAACAGCATTGAAGTGCAGTTCAATCAAATCGAAGTGAATGGAATCGGGTATAAAATTGTTTTTCTCCAGTGATGCGCACAGATTATGGCCAATTTCTTTTGGGGAGAAGAAAACAAAAAGATCAACAGCCAAATTCAAAGGTTCCTATTAAATGTAACGAGTAACGACGTGAGTCAGAAGCACAATATCTCTTTTTTGACACATAATGGAGCGAAAAGAAGAATCAAATACTCAGATGAAGTACAGATACTCAAAAAATCCACTTCAGTGCTGTGGCACATCCATTTCATTACCGTCCGTAGTGTCGGGACGCAAAGCTGCGATACTCCAATCATAACGATATAAATGGGACCCAGCGGACGCCATTAGGAAGAAAAACAAAAGGAAACATTCATACCTACACTTTTTTTTAAAATTCTGTACAGTAAATCGCTTTTTGTTCTATTTTTGTGTTTGGTTAACATTTTATTTAAATATTTAGGATCAGAAAAAAAACCCTGCATTTCTTGTCTTTATAATTTCATCAGGTGGTAGAGCAGCACTTTAGTCCATCTGAAGTACAAGCAAAGTATTCATCCTGTTTCATAGTAGCTGCTCGTGCTCCTGGACATTCATAGGATGTCATACGAATGTTTAAGTTTATTACTGGCACATGGAGCAGTTTTTTAAAATCTGGTTGAGGTGCAACATTTTACAGTCATGAGTGGCTTGACCTCCTCCGATGACATAGCTGGAGCGTCAAACAATCCATCCAGCTGTGTTGATAAATGCAGTGGAATATGTGCGTAGAAATGGAATCAAAACGGGACATTAAAACACTCATGTGAAATGCAAATATTCTCCAATCTGCTCGTCGTCGTAGCACCAAAAGCTCCCCGATGCAGTTTAGTTGAGAGGTAGAAACACAGTAATATAAGTAAATGCTCTCTCTATGTAGGGATTTTTATGCGCGCACTGTAAAGCTGTCATTTATGTCTGTGCATACGGAGCCTCCATCATGTTGTCTCCCTCTGTAAAAGTCATGTATGGGAAACGCTGCAGGCCATGGGGCACTTATGGATATTTCTCTTTACATACATCATTTTTACATGTTCTCACTGGAAGCAGAGGGCTGTCAAGATGACTTACCGCTTTTCATCTTCATATTGAAATACAGGGACAGAGTTTGCTTTATCATTCGTGTTTGTTGGATTCCTGCGACGCACAAAAACTAACACAAACACTCACACAAACACTCACACGCACTCACTATATGGACACTTGAGCCAAAAGGTGTTCGCTATGATTTGGCCTTGTTAAGTTGTTAACCCTGAAGAGCAAAAATTGCCTCTGTTAGGAAACAGGCGTTGCCCACATGCGTGTGTGTGTGTGTGTGTGTGTGTGTGTGTGTGTGTGTGTGTGTGTGTTAGGAGGAGGAGGAGGAGGAGGAGTGTCCTAGCTTTGAGTTAAGGGGTCTATCAAGGGACAAACTTCAGTCACACCACAAAGCCACATGATCCATCTCCCTTTTTAGCTGGTGTCAGGACCAGTTTATGTGATGATGATTTGATGCCTGGGCACCAGGTCTCCTTCTCCCCGGCTCAGATTGAGCTATGATAGTCAGAGCCGGGATCACGGAGCTGCTCACCCATGAGTCCCTCAGCTGTGAAGCGCAATGACAAATCACCTTCCTGCTGCATTCAAATATTACACTTGGATTCATCAAATATTCTGCTTTCAATTCACTGACTCGTCTACTTGGTCCTTATCTAAATAAAATGAAATAAAGAAAGTGATGAATTTTCTTCAGAGTCTATAAATTGATCTGCAGAAAAATGTACCCGCTTCTATTTAAAAAAACAACAACAAAAAACTAAAATACCCTCATTGTTAAGGAAAGAGCTGAGACTTGAAATAGAATTTAAAAAAAAAAATGTTTTTTCTTAAACTAGAAATATAAACTGCATCATTTCAGCTATTTTACAGATTGGTCTTTTTTTAACATGTTTGAGGAAAGAAACTCATTCGTGTCGGGGGACAGTGGGACATGTACAGTACAGGCTGGCGTTGGCCTCAGCAGCTGCTGACAGTTTAAAGTCAAACATTGCTTGGAGACGCGCTGTCAGCTTCTGTGGCGAGCTGCGTCACGACTGCAAGAAACCTACGTTTCTGACGGCGTGAAGCATTTGATGTCTGCATGCTGAGAATTAAAAAGAGCTCATCAGTCAGATATTTCAAAATCTTGGCGAGTACTACTAAGACGATGTTCTCGCCGGAAAAAAACTAAAAAAAACATTTGCTGGACTGACCCTTTGAGCTTGTATCTTTCATTTAGATTTACGAAAGTAGTAGCAATAAACGGACTCCTTTCACACACTCTTATTATGTTCATAAACGCTGTAAATCTACAGTATTGTCCAATTACACGTATCTTTTAAACAGCGTCTGTGTTGTGTTTGTGATAGGCTGTGTAATAGTGTAATAATTCTGTCCCCTGTAAGACGGCCGGGGAGGTTTGTGTGTAAATGAGACGGTTCTGCTACATTAGCTTCATAACACCATAATCCTTTCTCCATAAAACATTACATGCACTGCAACATTTCTGATTTATGGGGGGTTGAGAATCAATGGGAAAAAATTAATGCCCACAAAACATCCCAGGGACAATATTGAGCAGATTTTAATTGTGATTTCTTTCAAGTGGCTGTTAGCTGGATGATGAATGGGAGCTAACCTTCCACTCTGCCGAGCACCGGAGAGAGTCTTTAATATGACAATTAAGTGTCTGTCTTTTACATTTTATTGAATCGTTCTCTCTATCTCGTGGGCGAGTCTGTCCTCCCTCTGCTTTTTTTTTGTACCTTCAACCCACTCTGCTTTTTCTCTTGCTATCTCTCTCTCACTCCTTCACATCACTTCATCTACAGTGTCGCTTTTGAGCAGATTAAATGGAGACTCCAGTTTTCTCCATCCCGCAGCACTTACTTATGTTTTATGACACGCACTAAATCAGGTTTATGTTGTTATTGATTTTTGTCCTCCTCTTATTACCCTCTTGCTTAAATCGACACAAACCATTTTGCCTTTTGCTCCTCCATTCTTCCCACTCTTGTGACCTTACGTGTATGAGCAAGACAGAGAGATGAAATGTAAGAGCATTTGAGTGTGTGTGTGTGTGTGTGTGCCTGTGTGTGTGTGTGTGGGGGGGGGGGGTGTCATTTCAGTCTAATGCCAAATGACAAGGTATAACCAGAGATATATATAAAAAAAAACATCAAAAAACAAATTCATAAAAACTAAATACGCAGCTGGGAGACAGGGGGATATGCTGGGGGGAGAAAAACAGAATCTCTGAGGTTAAAGTTTGTAAATTTACGAGAAAAAAAAATCCTTGATATGTTTTGAGATCAATGTTATGATTTTACAAGGAAATACTCAGCTACTCTCTGAGATTTCATTTGAAACTTGGAAAATAACTGTCACCCTGTGACCCGTCGCTGGTGAAAAATCTGTCCGACTCGTTTTAGTTTGAGGTTCGTCTATTTGTGCTCATATGGCGAAAGCGCCACAGTTGCTCGGAGCGACCAAAAAGGATGACACTTGCAGTTCAGCAATTCTACTTCACTTCAGACGTTGCAACATAAATGACTTTATTATAGCGTGCACGTCCCAGCTTGATGATTATGTACCTTACTACTTCATCTGATGAAACTGTGGATACAAGACACGATTACTGTAACACCTACAATTTCAAGAATAAGCCTTTTGGTCTAATGCAAGATCATTTCACTTCATCTAAAGCCTTTATTTAAACTCCACTGAGGGAGATTAGCATTATCGGAGGAGCCGAGCGCACAGATGAACATTTGTTCCATAATTATAGAATTGTATATTATGTCCTGTTTTTGCCACTCAAAGTACCTGAGGCACTGTTGCTGTCAGAGGGCAATCCAGCAAAGTCAAGCATTGTGATTACACGACAAAAAAAACTATTTTCAGAGTTTTTTTTGGCAATAAATCTTTGTATTTCTTGTGAATGTAAGACTTTAATCTCAAAAATCTTTAAGTTCAACCTATTTTGGCCCTGCAGTGGCATTTCAAGAAAGTGGAATGCTCAATTTCTCACTAATTAAAACTTTACCTGCATTTAAGTATGCAAACATATACGCACTAATTTGTCTGCAGTGTCTAAAATAAAGCCTTCTGGTTTTCAAACATCTCAGTGAAGGTGAATCACATCATCTCCTCAGCTTACTTTGTGGCTCTCAGAAAGAAAATAAGCCTCTCCGTTTACTCGTAACACGTAGTGTTGGCTACGTATACTTTCATAGAAATAATTGTTTTGACGAGTTGTTCTCATCAAGTTGTTCAAGTAAAAGAAAACGCAAATTGCAGGGATTTCTAATTTAGCTTCATCATTAAGAGTGACAATACCTTTGGCACTTGGCAAGCCACCCCTTCTGAGTGTGTATTTACTCACAAGTGTCTCTGCAAGCTGAGCCAAAAAGACTGAAGGCCAAAAATTTCAATTATTGTGTGAAGTATTGCTGGATTTAAGAGAATTAGAGTTTAAAAAAAAGCAAATAAATAATGTGAACCAAGCCTCGGTGATGGTAATATTGGTGTGTATTTTAAAGAGCAACCTGTTTCCTTTCCATTACTTATGCATTGCTTAAGGAAAACTAACTGGTAAGTGCAAAGGGTTAAGTGCAATGAGAGCTGGCTTGATCTCAATCAATTTGTCCCTGTCTGTTGGCAGGTGCCCAAGCTTTGCTGTGTCCCGTTCCCCAGTGTTGGCTCCATCAGGACTCCCAGCAAAGAGCTACGCAGCAGCATCAATGTGACCATTTAGAGTGCGATCTGTGCAGATGCAGTAGGAAGGTCAGGCCATTGTGTGGCCCTCTTCCCTCTCGCCTCTCTCCTCACCCGCTAGGATGCTGTCCACATCAAAGTTGTTATTGAGGCCCCTCAATCGGAAATCCCGGTTTGGCAGGGAAGCGAGGTCTTTAGGAAAAGAATGAGGGCCTTGACCCAACATGGGGATTAAATCAGCCTGCCGACAGCCAGGAAGAAGATTAATACTCATAGGGCCTCTTTACACCTGGCTTTAACATACCTCTCATATCTACACTGAGACTAGTTAGTCCTGACTTACAACGCTTCTATGGTTTAAACAAATATCGACATTTTCTCTCTGTTAAAAAGATGGAGGATGTGCATCTTGTCTTTTTCTGTTGATTGTTTTTAGTTTTGTTCCTTTCAACATCCATTTACCAAGTTTGTTTGCTGATGCGATGACAGGTCGTCATCGCATGCATTTCTTTTTCAACAAACTCCTTTTTAGAGAATAAAAGGAATCCTTACAGTCTATTTCTGTGCATCGCCCACGTTCAAATAATGTGTTTGTAATAAAATATATCGAAAAAAAAAAAAAAGTTCTCAAGGTTTGATTTGGATGCGGTCAGAAGAAAAGAAAGTCACATTCAGGGGAAAAGTCAGGGGGTAGTCCAAACAAACACCACATTTATGTAAATAATACTTTGGTTCCAAGAGTTTTTAATGCTGAGAACAAAGTAGATCTCAGTGAATGAAAAAAAAAAATTCTGAAAAAAAGTTTCAGAAGTTATTTTTTTTTATAAAACTAACTTAATTATGTCTCGTAACTTTTCCAAGTGTTTTCCCACTAAGCCGGTGATAAACTGAAGTGTTCAAACAAACGCTCTGAGACAGAAACTGGTGACAAAATTGAGTTCTGCAGGACTTACCCCGAGCCAGCAGGCAGGAAACTTGGGTGCCTTCTCTCACTTAAATCTAAACTTTATAGCTTGTGTGGGGTATGTCACCAAATCTGTTTTTATTATCTTAGAAATATAGCCAAGGAGTGGCCATCTCTCTCTCTGAGTGACACCGATAGACAAATGCACACTTTCATATCCTGCAGGCGAGACTATACCAATGCTTCCTATCTGGTCCACCCAAAAACCCTTATGAATCAGTTCTAGCTGGTGCAGAACTCTGCTGAATAGAAGAGAACACATTTACTTCTTTTTATGTCCTCGGGTCCTCTGGTCCAAGTATTTAATCACATTTTATCACACTGGAGGATAATTGGGCAGATTTTGGGTCTGATTGGACCTCATTAACTACCGTGGGGTTGCTCCTGCCTGAATAGTGAGACATAATCTTAAAGCTACAGTGCATCAGAGTTTCACACACACACACACACACACACACACACACACACACACACACACACACACACACACACACACACACACACATATCATCAAATCAGTTCACACAATGCTCAGGAAGCTCATCGCTGTCACGTTAATCTCTCTGCCTGATGGCATTCGTCAATGTGCGTTGACGCTCTTGCACTGCAAGGAGGACAAATACTGCGTGTTATAAGCAAACCTATTAATGACTTAAAAGAAGAAATGACATGAGTAAAGCAGGACACAGAGCGTGCACTTCTGGAAAGAAGAAACAAACCTGGAAAAACAGCAGGTCAGCCAATTCTTCTGGCCGTCTACGCACGTTTACCAGCGACTGCAGCTGCACAAGTTGTAATTGTTCTCTTGTGCCAGCAATTATCAGCCATGTTACTGCTTGTCTGGAGATGAACGCAAAGTTTGGGGATAACTGGGAAGATGACAGCAGCGCAGACAGCTGGTCATTGACGTGAGTTAGTTTTTATTCAAATTAGGTGTTTCCATCTCCTTTTTTGCACATTTACTCTTTTTTCTGAATTTTTAAAAAATTCTTCTGTTTCCATACAAAAGAAAAATATGCACAAAAGGTAGAAGGCACATCAGAAACACAGCTATAGACAAATGGACGAAACGTCTGATAGGGAAATGAATCATTTTGCAAGGGTCGCTTGACAGTCAACACAATTGAGGAAATGACAATGAACTATTATGAACATTTTTTTAACAGCCATAGGGAGTTCTTCTCCAAGACAATTGTAGAAACTTGTTGCTGTCACCATTTTTTTGGGGGGGGGGGGGGGTGGGGTTACCAGGGTGGCATGGTGGTGCAGTGGTTATCGTTGTCACCTCACAGCAAGAATGTTCTGGTTTTGAGTCGAGCACAGGATCTTCCTGTGTGAGTCTCCATGTTCTCCCTGTTCCTGCGTGGGTTCTCTCTGGTACTCCAGCTTCCTCCCACAGTCCAAAGACATCAAGAGAGGACGAGGCTGATTGATACTCTAAATTGACCGTAGGTGTGACTGTGAGTGTGAATGGTTGTCTGTCTCTATGTGTTGGTCCTGAGATGGACTGGTGACCCGTCCAGGATGGACCTGTCTCTCAGGGCTGCTGGGGTAGGCTCCAGCCACCGCGCGACCCTTAACAGGATAAGTGGAAGAAAATGGATGGATGGATGGAGACTATTTGACCATATCAGGAGGAACAGGTGAAGCTGTGGTTAAGTGTGTCAATCATCAGGTCGCCAAATCTTAAAGCATTTCCTGCTTTGTCACACTGTCCTCATTTGGAAAGTTTACAAAGGCCATAAATCAAGGGAGCAGAAGAGTAATTTTTTCAATGATTCTACTATCTGACTGGATTTTGCAACCAGTGGAGTCACCCCCTGCTGACCACTGGATATAACCCAGATGTTCCACTTCCACGTGGAATACACTTCCCAATACAGTTTCTGTCCTCAGCAGTTATGGCAGCTGAGTGAGAAGGAGGTAGCTGGAAGTGGATGCATACTTTAGTTTGTGTCATTCCTTGCCTTTTTTTTTTCCTTTTGCATTTTCAGCTCATGCGGAAAAGCTTTTCAAATTATGATGTGGATTGACGTGCAGCAGCTGTCCCCTCTCCAGGGTCCTGTCCGTCACCCCACCGGTCACCGCTGACAGGACTATGATGGATTAGGAATTGTCATCCAAGACGTTTGTCACTTGTTTACAAGTCGGCCATCCCTCATCTCTCACCACAGGCCTTATAATCTGGCCGACAACCCCCCCCCCCCCCCCCCCCCCCCCGCTGCCAAATACGCAATACAAGACAACACCATACATTACAACAGCTCCCACCCCCCATCCTTCCCCTAACCCCACCACCCCACCCCAACCCACACACTTCTCTCTCTCCTACATCCCTGGGCTGAACACAGTCAACACATTTAATGCATTAATATATGTGTTGTGTTCGCCAATCTCCCGGGGACTGGGCCGATGTCTTCTCCTGTCAACCTCTACCCCTGAGAACTGACTGGCTTTGATACAAACATCCCATGTGGGAGCAGGAGGGAGCGTCAGCTCTAACCTGCATTCTCTTATTTCAACAATGGAGCTTTTAAATTTGTTTCCCTAAACCATAGAACATCACTGCAACTACATCAATATGCTGTTGCTGCTACGATACAAATCTGGGTAATCTAGCTGATGGCAGCCGGTAAATAATCATAACAAGCATTCTTATTCTTTTACAAGTCTTGAATGAAATGAAAAGTATCAGCTAAATGTATTTTGACAATAAAATCGTGGGTATGAAGGTATTGCAGTGGTCTTTGGTGGAGCCTACTGGTTTGGTCCCCATTGGCTCCAGCTGAGTATCCGTATTGACACAACTGGTACTGCTGGATGTTTCTGGAAGGAGTTTCAAACGGGGTGAATCCCCCAAACACTATTTCCAGGTGAAACAATGCTGCCAATGACTCCACATGCAATGCAGGAGTCTTGTGGTAGCTGCAGTGCTCCTCAGAGCCAATGAAGGGGAAGAACAACTTGCTGGAGTGAATTGTCAATGTGTCACTGAACAGAGAGGATGAAATAAATAAATAGCTGTCAAAGGATAAAGTTCAGTCAACAAGTTACTACGAATAAATTTACATTCAAGGAAAAAAAGATTAATATCCAAAAATGACTTCAGCATCTTCTTCTTGAATCAGTGGAAGCAATTATCAATTGATTCAACGATTAAACCTTTTTTTTTTAAATTTGGTTTAACAACGTGTAACAAAAACCTTTAAAACGAATCATTTGCCTAAACATTTCAGAGGGAATGATGTCAAGTCTGCATCTTAGAAAAGCGGAGGAGTGAAGCCCTGCAGAGCAGACTTTGATCCCTCTGTAGCTTCTCTCAGTCTGCGGCCTGCTGTGGGAAAGTGTGAGTTTATGCTCCCTCTGCAGGCATAGTCCAAACTGGAAAATGAGCTAACCAGGCTGCCTCTCTAGCTTGGACGCAGCCCTGCCAGCTGTGATCACGCAGAGAGGATGAGTGGATGCCATCTACGGCGTACTGCTGAGACCCTCTCCATGCTCCCACTGTGGCCCTTGAGAGAGGCCATAATCTTCTCCTATCTGCCTTAATGGCTCCCTCTGTGGATGCCGAAATAGCAGGTCTGGGAGTGGGGGGTGCCATGCTGAATCCTACCATGAGCATATTGTAATTAAATTGAAAATTTCTGAACACTCCCTAGCTCGTGGCATAACTGCCGCCGTGAGAGTGATCATAATTGGCTCTGAAAACATGCGTAATTGCCTTCAGCTGGCATTCTTTTACAGTTGACATTGTTGAGGCGGCGGCAGCGGGGCGATTGCTGAGTTGAATATGCAGCTTTTTTCACAACGGTGGTGGTAATTGAAATATGGTAAGTGTGAATGGAAGATTACATTAAAGTTGCTAGATAATCACCTGACAGGGGAGTCATTGAACTGACAATCTGCCGAGGTGTTTCTGGGAGTGGGCCACGTTGAACCGGCTGGGGAGGGGAGGAGGGCGCGGGCATCATGCTGCAGAAGAAAGAAAAAAAAAATCTGTTGGCTGACTCACTTATTCAGAGCAGTCCTGGATTGCCAGGCTGGCATTCCTGGGCTCTTTCTATCACCACATTAACCCTGCTCCCTCCCTCCTTACTCTTTGACGCGCACCCCTCTGCTACTTTCAGTAGACCACTTCCCCTTTAAGAGCAAACAGATGGTTTCCCATTGCTTTTACATTTTATCGTCATATTCATTTATGTTATTATTTGCTTATTTTCAATGATTTCAATCCAAGTAAATTTTTGTAGGCCTGTGTTGACACAAGGAAAACATTGTATAAGAGTGTTAATTCTTTAAACTGCTCCAGCAAGTTAATTCTTTTTACAATTGTAACATTCTAGGATTAAACTCAGACATTAAGGTGTTCTGTGGAACTTCCTCACGACCTGTTTTTTTTTTTTTTTTTTTTTTACAAAAGTCCTTTCACATCCTCATCCTAATTGCCAGCAGGAGGGAAGTGTTATTTCACAAATATTTCCAAACCCCAGTGTGCCATTATCAGCGCATTACTGGAAGCGTTCATCCTCTCCCGTACATGCTGCAGACTTGCTTAGTGCTTTTGTTGTGAAAACCTTGCAGGTGCCTCCACTCTTTAATCTATTTTTCCCTTCACCATTATCTTATATTTGGTTATAAACACACAGACTGTGCAACCCGATAATATGCAATTAAAAACAAAGATCATTAAAAAGTTATTGGTGTCTGCCTAATTACTATAACTTTACCCCCCGTATAATGAGCGTGCATGGGTATTGATTCGAAGCAAATCTCCCTTTCCTCCTGGAAAACGCAGGTAGTTACTTTGTGTTAAATCATTAATATAGTAATGATTTTTCCAGAACACTCTCAATTAAGACCAGAGCAGAAAATGACCCAGGGGAGTTGAAGCTCACGCTCTTAAAAGTGTGATGTTCCAAATATATCCGAGCTGCTCTCACCAGAGAATATGGATAGGGCGATAGCTGCGTTTCTGAATAATTTGTGGAGCTTGTTGATTAGGATGTGATTAAATATGTTTACTGTATGTACTGATACACCGCTGAATGAGTTTTGTATGCGTAGAGGTGATTTAGTATTTAGGGTGTCCAAATGAAATATGAGCAAAAAAAGAAAGGGGGGCTTATTTTAATAATCCTGCCAATGTGCAACTGAAAAAAGATTTGTATAACTTCCTCATTAAAGCCTCTCACATTATATACAGTAGCTATTCATAACAAGTCCTGCCGTGTGAAGCAGAAACTGTGGCACCGTGACACTGTTTTGGGGTAAATGCACGCTAGTGTGCTAACATGCTAACAATGATAAAATGTTGGTGTTTATCAGGTAGCCTGCTGTACAGCGTTTATGACGTTCAGTGTGTCGGTGCATCGGCTCTCATTTGGCCATAAAACAAAATGGTGAAATAATTCCTGAATTTGTGATTGTTCTCTATATTAAAAGTTTAAAATATTTAAACACTGAATTGAATAAAAGGGTAAAGTTCATCAGTGAGGCGATCATCAGGAGGTGCACTTGGTGCAGTTGTGCAGCCATTCTGCAACAGTTGTCAGGACATTTCACTGAGAAACTGAGGGACTCTAGCTTAAAGTTTGCAGGACACCAAATTAAGCGGGATATTTCGTGATATCATGGCAATAGGACAAGTCTGCTACTTTATCAAATCAAGTTTGAACAAAATGAATCACGATGCGTTCAGATAACTTCACCCCTCGTCCCCCCAAAGACACATTTCATCATCTACATCTCACCTGGCCTTGAGTGATTCAGCACAAAACTTGTCACTTTCTGTTTCTTTTTGGCATTTAACTAAAAAAACGAACTACAGTTCAAGATTTATTTGATCCAACTCCAAAATCATCTACTCAGTTGTCGTTGTTAGAAGAACACAAAGAAGTCAGACAAAACCCCGCCACCGACCATGTTTTTGGTGGGGAAATCACAGAGCAACGCAGACGCCTCAGCACACATGCTCAAGCAGAGATGTGATGCTTGCACAGGCTACCACATAGACCCGAAGTACCAGTATAAACCAGCTTTTGGTCTGAGATACTGGGTGTGCGACTGGCCGGTGCACACGAGGCCTTCTCTGTGACAAAGTGATACAATAATGAGTCGCAGAAACGAGACCCTTCCTGTGTCTGCCATGGTTTTCAGGTTTGCATATGTCAAGTTGCGCGTCTTTGTAATTCAAATTCTGCTTCTGTGTGATGTCTGATCCTCCACCTCCACCCCAACCCCATCTAAGCCCCCCCCCCACTTCAACACCCTCCCCACCCCCCCTCCCCTAAAATGCCCTAACAATTAGATCATTTGCCCATCTATTATCTCAACACCTGCAAGAAAATCTGTCTCAATTTTCCCCTCTGCTTCTGATCTCGTCTCCCTCCCTTCTTCCTCTGTGGCCCCACCATGCCGTGGCACTGATTTAGACCCCAAGCAGCTTCTGTCTCTGTTAGGAGGGTTCTGGGCACTGCCATCCAACCATTCATTGTGACCATGCCAAGAGCTCTTGCCAGTTCACACCCCCATTGCACCACATAGTTGTCGTGACCCTGCCTTTTCTTTTCCTTGAGCTTTTTTGAGGCCCCTGTGCAAAACACATACAGGGCTGAGTGATACACAAAAAGATTCGCTCTCATTTTCTTTTTACTCAGACCCATAATATTCACTTAGCGAGGGCCGGGTGGGGGGTGGTGGTGGGGTTGTGGGGGTTGGAACAAAGAGACCGTTGGGTTTGGGCAAGGATTCATTATAGTCTCCATAACCACAGTTTACAACAGCTTTCTTTTGACATGCTTGACATTTTACTTTCCATTTCGTAAATATAGTCTGCGTGTATAGTGCGTCATCTTTATTTGACTTTATCACATGCTAAGAGCAGTTTAATGTCATCGCCTAGGTAACCAGCAGGTTTTTGGCAACAACGCAGAAACAGCCAATTTGTCATGGAATGTGTGAAGTGTCAATATAAATCTATCAGGCCCTCTGGCCCCCCATTCAGGAGATAATTTTTCATATGAGAAGTTTTGTTGTATGACTTTCTCACACTTTTACAACCAGTGATCAACTGGAATGAGGCTCCACGACAGGAGACAGGAGGGGTTTGGGACGGAGGGGGTGAAAGTGAGGAGCTGGTTTGCACTGAGAATTACGGTACCCATCAGATGGATGAACACAGTACATTACAGTACATATTTAAAGCTTCTCAGGATGGATGCTCTCATGGTTCTCATAATGGGATATAGAATGACATTTAGGACCCTTTTGCATCTTTTCACTTTGATCTGTAAGGATTTATCATTTGATCCAAACCAAAAATCCAGGTGTGAAACCTCCCCAAGACCTCTCAGCTGAGATATGGTCCTGCTACAATAGTTGGTCTCTGTCTGGATGCAGTGGTTTGGTTTGTGTGAAACTTGAGAACCATTAACAAATGTTTTGATGGTTTAATCCATAGCAGGTACCACCCAAGAGAAGATGAAGAGAGAAACATAGTTGCAAGAGCTCGCAGTGTTGCCCGCCATTTTCTTTTCCTTTCCCGCCAGTGACGCTTCAATTTGTGAATTAGGAGAGACTTCATTTGGAGAATTTGAACCTGCCTCTGCCCCATCTGGCTCTTGTATAATTTAGTAGTGGACTTGTGTTTTGGGCTCTCTAGTTTGTATTATTGACTAATTTTGCTCGTGATCCCCATGTTCCCTTGAGTTGTGTTTTGGTTTCTCTTGTGTATCTAGTTCCTGTTTTATTTTGAAATGTACTTCCCTTGTGTGAACTACTTTTTCATGTGTATGTGTTTTTGTCTATTTCCCACTTTAAAAAAAAAAGAAGTGAATCACCTGTGTCTTGTCTGTCTATCAGTCCTAATCAGCCTCAGCAGCCCAGTGTCTCACAACCATCAGCTCCCTCCCTGCTCCCCTTTTCTCGCACCTCTTCTTTATTCCGTCATTTGGGAGTTTGTGTTTAGGTTTGGTTACTCATGTCGGTCTTTGTCGTATCCTCCGTTCACTCCTCCTGTGTTAATATTATTATTACATGATGCTGATATAACAAAGTCAATGACTGATTTTTTCCTCACAGTTAATTATCATCAAACTCTGACACCAGATGCATGAAAATCAGTGTCAAGGGAAGAGTGATGCAGCCCATATGGAAGATACCCGCAGAACTTGAGTTTGTCATGTGGAGTTCTTTTGATTTTCCATTACAATTATGTGATTAATCCAAAAACCAGACGTGATAAACATGAACTTTGGTTGGACTTGGTGTGACCTTTCACGTGTGAAAAGGCACTTAGATTCCAACCAGCTGGATGCCAATTTACGGACAGTAAAATTCAAAACTCTGACAAAAACAACAAAAATCCCTTGACGTTAAAGTCAAATGGAGGTTCATGACCTGTAATGATTTTTAACTTGAGGGTGCGTGACATGAAAATGTTTGAGAGTTCCCCCCTCCTGCTGTACATACGTCTGATAGCCGAAGAACAGTGGGTGACAGCGTGGCATTTATGTTCATGTGACATTATCAAAATGCTCATATGACAGCACACCAATTATGAATCCTGAGGAGACACCACTGGAAAACATTTTGCTCTTCCACTCTCTCTGACATGACCTTTTACTATGATCCTGCGTTCCTTCGATAGATGTCCCCTCCTGTGCTGCTCTTTTTTTATATATATATATATATATAAATTAGCTTCCTGCTTCCATCCTGAGGTAAATCCCATTAGGTGGATGTTTTGTCATAGAGGCTTGTGAATGTTTGCGCCGCGCTTGTGTTATTTATTGGCGGCTGACAGGGTCATGAATTCTGAGCCAAAGTGAAACTCATATTGTTATCAAAAGCATAAAATTCCTATCACTTTAGGTGTCAGAGCAGAGACAAGAAAATGAAACAGGTACTCATAAAGGACGCAGGTGTCATAAATCAGCCAGAGGGGCTCCAGAAAGAAGACGCTTGATTAAATAAGGAGAATTAGGTATTTTTGCAAAAGTGGCAAATAACATTGATCTATGTTCCTGTCAGGGGTGAGGCTTGATGCCATTGTGTATTGTTTATTTTTCATGTCTATTTATAGTTTATCAGTCTCTCTCCCAATGAGGGTGAGGACAAACCCTGCCTCTCTTGGCTGCCCTACACACCGTTGCAGGAAAACTGGGAAAAGACGTGTGCAGGACCTGAGTTTGCCTCTTCAGCAAATGAAAGACCAATTATATTGTTTAGCCCTGTTTTTTTCCAAGCCATATCTGACATCAACCAATAGGTGTGTTTTTTCCTGCAGCGCCGTATAGCCATAAGAGGCAATTTCAGGTCAGCCAGAGGTGAGACATTTCGCTGTACTTTATAACTGAGTGCAAATAAAAATTTACAGCATTTTAAAAGAAAAATCACTTCCAGCAAATCATTTCTACTGAGTGCTAGGACTCTCTGTGATAAAAAGGAAGCTTTAATAAGAAAATCTAACAAATCTTCAACCACACTATTCTAACACTAACAACCCTTTACTTGTGTAGCTGTAATGTTTGATGGAGGCAGGCGGACCCAGAAGCAGCAGCAGCAGCTGCAGCAGGGTTTGGTCAGAACGTAGGGAGAATTTTAACAGACGCGCTGAGGAAAATAAGGAACTAAAGAGTATAAAACAGCGTCCATGAACAATGAAAGTAATAATAATTCAAATTTAAAAGACTGACATTTCCCCATTTTCTCTCTTTTAGTCTGATTAACTCAGAATTCTTCGTGGTAACTTGTTAGCTTAGCACAAGGTTTGGAGTGATGGTTGGAAAGTGGGAAAAAGTTATTTTTTTCTTTTAAAACTTTTTTTGGAGAGTAATCAATTTATGTCAAGGGTCATAGCGAGAGAGGGCCTGGACCTCCTATTTGGGGAAAGTCATCGAATTGGTGTTTGATAGCTCTTTGTTTGTTTTTTACTGTCAGGGAACATATGAGTACTTCTGACTTTGTACTTAACATTCCCACTTTTTCTCATGCGTGACGAAGAAAAAAGGAAAATCCTCCTTAGTTTCTCATCTCCAATCTTAATACTCCATCATACTTTAGCGTTTTATTTGCTTTAAGCTAAATATATGTGATTGATTCTAGACTCAAGAAGAAGTGATGCAGTGGTAAAAAAAAAAAGAAGTAACCCTGAGTTCAAGACACCTATTTTTGATTACTTGAAATGCAAACTATCCGTTTAGGTGAAATGTCAGTTTAAGTACTTGTTTAAGTACTTGTTTTTTTGGTATATGACCTTTACCATTCATTTTTTAAACCCTTTACTTGTCACATTTATTTTATACCAAATATCAGTACTTTCTACTCTGCTGATAATGTTTATTTTGCATTACTGCACACCTTCTTAATATCAAGACTGATCCCAAACCCAATTAACTGAGTGATAACGAGAAGCATCTGAATCAGCACTAATAATGCACGTAGTTTATCACAAGTACCTTCCTCTACTGAAGTAAACCATGGCGTACTTTTGCCACCTCTTGAAACCGGGATTATCTTGTACGATGATTTGAAATGTCCTTCATGTGTGTTGTGCTTCAAGAAAGGTCAGAAACACATGCCAGCCAGTGTGACTGTTAAAGAATGACTTACTGCATCTCTTGAATAGCAAATGTTGCAAGGCAGCACACAGCTGTTCCAGCTTGCTGTGTCTAAATGTATGATTTCAGTCCCCCACTATGATTTGGAGGTGTCTGCATGGCTGATGGGATCAGTGAACTCTGGAGAGTGGGGTGACGACCTTCCACCTCATCCATCACCCGATGATGGACATGGGAAGCCAGTCCCTGACAGGATGGTGGGGAGGTGGGCGGGGTGCAGGGTACAAATGGGGTTAAGGATAGGACCTGAAGAGGGATCCTGGTTCCTGCAACATGATTGCTGGAAGAAGAAGAGGGGGAGGGAGAAAAGAGTGTCCAGGATTGAGGTCAGAGATGTATGATTGGGGTATTGGAGACTTAGATAGCTTAGTTAAATGTTGTTGTTGTTGTTGGGGACAAAGATGGATTATCTGTTTTTTGTATCTCTTATGTGTGTCAATAACAAAAGTAAACATTTATTTTTCATCCTTACACCAACATCTTTACTGTAAAGCCAATAAAAACACATCTCTTCCTTTGGCACAGTTCTTCAGCTGACATTTTACTCAACCCAATAGAAATGATACATCTGGTAATCAGGAGGAGTTTCACTCCATTGTCCAAATCTTGCTGAGATGTAATGAGTCTCTTAGGGCCACTTGTTCCTTAAACCTGCTGAAATGAGAACCAACGTCATCAATCTTCAGACAGCATCTTCCGTCTGAGAGTGCTCCCCTCTTTTGATTTCATCTTAGGAGCCCAGTGGAAGCTCCTGTTACACATCGGGTGCACGAGAGAGAGAGAGCGAGCGCGAGAGAGAGAGAGAGGGCGAGGTGTGGCTGCACGCTGTGTGGACAATGAGAGCCAAACCTCCAACTGACACGGCCTCTATTGAGTGCAACAACACCATGAAGCCAGGGTGCTCTGCACAAGCACACACTCCCAAATGTTAGTGTCGAAATGGGTTCAGTGACCTTTGACCCCGGCCATCCGTGTGCCTGTCAACATCGTATACCATGGGTTTGTGCATGACTGTGTGATCATATGTTTTCCTCTGTCTGCGCTAAATGCAATCATGTCTAGACGCTTCTTTCTGCTGCTGCATGACTATATTGTGCACCTCATGTAAAAAAGTTGGCTTTTTTAGGAAGTTAACCAAGACTCCTTCCCCTCTGCTGTCAGACAGTAGCTAGACAGTAGTACGCTTGGCATAGTGAAAGCAGGAACAGACCACTCAAACTCATAAATCTGAGTTTTCACTGTTCTGTAATTCTCTGCTTCTCATTTCATTGTCAGTCTTTTGTTCAATGAATATTGCCACACACCCAGTGTTTTTGCTAAAGTAACGAGGAGGCGATCGTGTCGTAAATCCTAAATCAGATTAATGTTATTCTGTAAATAAGGATAGGCTGTTGTTAGAACACAGACAACAAGGATTGACACACATACTGTAGATTATGATCTTCAGATTATTCTGCAGATTTATTCTGTCTTCCGCTCTTCAAAATATTTGTGCAAATGACTGCATATGCTTCCACCGCGTGTATCTTGCAGTGCTATTATTGTAAACACACAAACACGTGTCATGTGTGGTGAAACAACAAACTGCCCTTGCTTGTCTTCTGCAGGCCAGCAGGGTCTCAGTGGGACGGGCAGTTTGTGAAATGACAGGACATGCCAACAAATTGCATCACTTCTGCCTCTGTGGCCGAGGACAATGGGCCACCATATGCCAAAGTGGGGAAATGAATGGAGCTCATTTGTGCTGGCACCCTGAGCCCCTGCTACCAGCCCCCACACACCCGCGACCCTGCTGGGGCCTTCATGGCACCGAGGGCGACACAGACAGACGAGCCCACCCTTTGGCATGCTGCTGTCCAACGCCAGATCCCAGTAGCAAAGACAACGCTAACACATACATTATTGGATTTGTTGTGTAATTTATGGAAACTAATAAAAAAAACTGGAAAACAGTTGTACAGTGTTGAACACTGCAACTGTTGGATTACCAGAGTTTTTAGAAGTTGCACTAAATAATGTGGAAGTGGGTTACGTGTTCTTCATGTAACAGTGGGATTTGGTGCACTTCTTTCATAGAATAAGTAGAACACGTCAGCTTGTATGTAAATGTAGCCTTGTGTGCAATTTAGTGTTTATCTATGTCTTTATTTGTGTGTGTGTGTGCACACGCATGCAGGCACATTTGTGTGTGTGTGTGTGTGTGTGTCGGACTGGGATGATAGCAGATGATTAAGGAGTGGCTGCTCTGTTGACATGAGATACTAATGAGGATGAAATGAGAAGGTCAGGGCTCTTCTCCAGGAGTGGGACAACCCCCCCCCCCACACACACACACACACACACACCCTTCCTCTCTCTCTCTTCCACCACACCATCAGCCACCCCCCCGTACCCCTTTGCTTCCTACCTCTTCAAGATGGACAGCTAATCCTCACCACACCAGCACACACACACGAACATACACAGACACACACTCACACAGATACACTGCGGCGCCTCTGATCAGGTACTCTGCATCTTTATAATAGAGGTAATTAGCAGCTCAACAAGGCTAGCTCAGCATTATGATTAGCACTTCTTCTTGAACACACTCAGATTTGACCAGCCTGGCCTCTGTTGCCAATCCACTCTACACACACACACACACATACACACTAACACACCCACAAAGCTGTTATCACAAAGTTTAATTTACAACAGTATAACTTACTTATTTTAACTTTCTTATAAACCCAAGATTCTAAAAGTACCATTTGGTGCCTCAAGAGGATACGTTGCTTCCTCAGTCCAAACTGATACCGCTGACAGTGACAAGCCACAAGACTCAAAATTTCACCCTTTCAGGCTGATGCTGAAAATGAAAGTTCGGATGTCTTCAAAATATTTTGGCATAAACACAAAAAACTTAACTGAGAGTTACTTTGAAACATAGCGAACAACATTACTGAACAAACCCACAACTCCCCAGAATCGACATTTGCAACTAATGTATTATATTCATTTGAAATTATTAAACAAAGCCATCTTTTCTTCACTACAAGCACATCAAATGTTCTTATGCAAAAATCTGTTACTTGCTACGGGATTTTTTTAACACTAAATGTCTTTGAACGGACAGGAAGCAAAGCTTGATCAACATAAAGACGCCAGGAACAAGGACGTACGAATCATCAAGTTGTGATTCCTGCCTGAAAGACTAAACTGAGGCTGAAAAATCTCTAGTGTGTAAGAACAAATGAGGCCCTTCGTCCTCTGCGCTAAGCTTAAGACAGCAGCTGTATGACATCACAAAAATAAATGACTTGGGGCGTTGGAGGAACATAATGATGGAAAGTCCAGACAAACGTAGGAGCGATGACCATCCAGCGATGTAGCGAGGCGACCTGTGTGAGTGCAGGCCAGCTCTTATTAATGGAGGTGTGAGGGTCTCTATCAGCATAGTGAACTGCTGACCCTGACAAGGGGAAGGAAGTGCTGGGCCAGCTGCACGCCATTTTTCATCTCTGTGGTACACCTCTAAAGAGAAGTAGGGGGTGAGGGAGAGCGGGGGGGGGGGTGCAAAGCAGAGAGTGAAAAAAAGACTGGGGGGGGTGCAATAATAAAAAGAAGTTGGTCCTGTGAAGTGTGGCGAAGTGTTGGATGGAGGCCTCCTAAGCCATGCCCCCCGCCATTTTAAAGACCGTCCACCTCACCTCGTTAATCAAAGGCTGATGCATATCACAGTGACACACACAAACACACACACACACACACACACACACACACACACACACACTCACATAGTATATTTTGTCATTTTTTCCACAGGTGGTTCACAGGAAGATAAGGATCCTCAGGTTGCCACCCAAGAAATGTTAAGAAGATGATGTCATTCTGTGTTTGTGTGAGTGTGTGTGTGTGTATCCAAATATTTGTATGAATGAAAAGGGTCAAAAACCACCCTCCATATCTAGATACGATTTTGCAACACTGTGACTTTCATATTCATGAGACATAATTCTTAGAAAGATAGATTTATTTGACAAATTTTCCAACATTCATTACAAGATAAACACAAAAGCAGATTTTAAAAAAAGAGCATTTACTCAGAAATGATAACCACCAAGGAGGCAATGTTTGGTGGCATTTATCAAATGTGTGTAGGATTACAGAAACCATGTTGTAAATTTTCACCAAAATTGGTGGAGGAGTGTAAAATGAACCAAGGAAGGACGCGTTATATTTTGAGGCAGATTAGCTCTAGCGCCGCCATGCTGCAACAGGAAATGATGTGTTTTTGAACACTTTGATGTGCTTCACCTAGTGGGTCAACCAGATCATCTCTAATGTGATCAGAAACACCGCAAGAAGTTGTTGATCCGTCGCTGTAAAGACTGCGAGTGTAACTGTGTTAACTGGTGAGGCGGCCAATCATCGTGTTACACCATAAAACAGGAAACTGGACTCCACATGGTCAGATCTTTTCCAAATTTCATGTTTCACACAATGACGGCCCTGGTCTGAAGACATTGACACGCTGGATTTAAGTCATAGCACCAACTAGTGGTTACAGGAACTCAGCATTTGATTTACATCAAAATTACAGTATCTTCCTGTGATGAACACGTGTGTTTTCCCTAGCACTCCCTATAGGATACAGGAAGTGCTACTCAAACCACAGCACACAGACTTGTGTGTGGAGGTTTAAAAACCCTCTCATCCCTGCTTTATTCAGGGCTCGAGCACGAGAGCTTCTAGCTACCACCGAGGTCCTCCACTGCACTACGGGAAGGCAGCTTAATCATGCATTATATCAGTCCAGTTATAGAAGCACCGATACGAAACATCTAATAGGCATTATATGCACCACAAGGTATAATAGCTGTGCCAGATTTATGTTTTGAAATAAACAAGCAAATAACTGTAATTTTACACTCAAGTGAATCTGCAACATTTATAATGTGTCTAAACATCCCCAAGCTGATTACCTACCAGCTTTTAATGAAACAGAACTCCTAACAACCGTACTCACATGCAAAAGGGTTCTTTTTTTCAGCGGTGCGCCATGTTCATCTTCCCTCTGTAAGGAAAAAAAAAATGTAGGCAGTTGAATTGATAGAGAACAGGATGAAAGCATTTTCAGTAGCCTGCAAGTTTTGCTGCGTGTGAATAAAATCACATGCGCAACACAAAGATTGACTATTTTTGCATTTTTAAGTGTTTCCAACAAATTGAACATAACAATAATAGGCTAAAACTTGCTGAGTGAGCCATGTTTCAACTCTCGCTTCTATCCGGTTCTATCGTCGCTTGCTTGCTCTATTTTGATCCGAAGCGAGAGAGTGGGAGAGAGAGGGAGAGGAAAAATGAGCCTGCCAGTGCTTAATTGAGCATACAGATTCCTAATGTGTCAGGTGGTGGCCTCACAGATGAGGGATGGCACTTTCTACACACGAATCTTCCTTTGTTTCCTCTTTGAGGCTAATGAAGTCGGCCTTCCACTTGCCACCCCAGGCTGCTGGACTCTCAGACACTAGAGATACTCTCACATCCCCATTCACAAAGTCCAACAGCGAGTCATCACAACCCCCCAACCCCCCACCTCCTGCAGTCGGCTTGAAGACAAGCATTCAATGGCTCACATATACTTATACTATAGACGAGAATGTACACACATAATTTGGGTTATTACCTGGACGTTTGTGAAAGACTCACACTCCGGGCCAATGTTTACAGCATATTCATTATCAAAGCCGCAGACTTGTTTATTTTTACTGTCTCAAAACAGCAAGCATCCATTATCCAAAGATTTTTTTTTTTTTGTCTCTCTTGTTTTTTTTTTTCCTTTATGCCTTTAGGTCACCCACTAATGAGCTTAACACTGAGGAAACATGGAAGCGATTAGACCAGGGTAGGCTGTTTGAACAACAGGGTGATGATATTGTACCATGCATGCATTTATAAGAACAGAAACAGGGTAAGAGAGGAAGTAAGCCACACGGTCTGTCATGTTTCACAGCTCCTACGATATCGGGTGACTTCTCCTGTGTGTGTGTGTGTGTGTGTGTGTGTGTGTGTGTGTGTGTGTGTGTGTGTGTGTGAGAGAGAGAGAGAGACAGAGAGGGAGAGAGAGAGAGAGAGGGACAGAGGGAGAAGGAGAGAGCAACTACCCCTCCTGCTTTAAAAAGGTGGGCCTGAACTTCCTTCTGATCAGCTCCTCTGTCTCTTTGCTGGCGCAGCTCAGGCCAAGTAGTCCTGGTCACCCAAACATGTTCAAGGTGCTCCGTGACCATATGTTTGCTCATTGGGGAGCGGAGCAGGGAAGAGCAGGACTCCATAACCTTCACCCAGGTTGAGCAATGAATACTCCAGGCTCGGCTCACTTGGGTTCATGCCAGGTGAAAACAGTAGTGGAGCATCCCAGCCATGCAAGCAGCATGCGTGTGGGGGTGCCGACACACAGGAGACACAGAGTGGGAAACTTTTTAAGAGAAAACCTAATTAGTTTTTAACTACATGGTCAATGAGTTTGTCCAAAATGGTGTTGAAAGGCTTTTATGGGTGGTAGTATTTCCTAAAACCTGCAGAGGGCCATCACACTGTCCTTCACATGGCATTAAAAACGAGACAAAAAGTTTCAGGGGACAATATGCAACAAATAGAAAGAGTCTCAGCAGATTCTACGGGTATTTTGCTGTCATATAATAGGTTTTGGTTCGGACTCAAGTAGAATTTGTAGAGGGGATGACACTGGAGTTTTTTTCCTCTTTTTTGTGGTGACATCAGATATGCCAATATTTTATAACTGATTCTGGCCGATCAATGATATTTAGCTGTGTGAATATAATTTGTATAAAAAAAAAACAAGTGCGAGAGTCCTCTTGTAGTATATTTACATTTTTTACACATGAAAAAAATGTTTATAACAGAGTGGATAAGAAGAGACAATAGCAAAGCTGGGCAATCTGAATATCAGCAGTAGTGTGGATGCCAGTAAATGAAATCAATAAGAAATACGTGATGAATCTGATAGCATGCCGATATTATCGCGCAATCAAAACATACTGCACAAATTACCCTGTTTATTTCCTTTACATTACAATGCATGACATCCATTTTTTTGTCTCATTATTTGATGTTCATTCTTTATTGAGAAATATCTGGTAAAAGGCTCTTTCCAAGAGCGCTGCAGCAGGAACAAACAGTTCCCTGTTTTAGTTCTCTCGGCTTGCAGACAAAAGTGCACACCGAGGCCCCTTTACATGCATTTGATGCCGTAATGAGAATTATTGTGGTTTGAACATTTTAAAGATCAGAATCAGGGCCAAATGATGATTAAACAAAAGCTGGCATATTCAAAATTCCAGCAAAAAATTTGGGACAATATTTTAAAACTTTTGAATTTAGGTCCATCCTCCAAAAAAATTAAGATAAATACTAATAATAAATCCCAAACATGATTCAAGATGATAATCTTTATCTAAACTTCAAGTTTTACTGTAAAATACCTCTTTTATGGTAGCCTATAAAAGTAAACTGTTATTTTTCCTCCGACAGAGTTTGCTTATAAAAATTTCTTCTAAATATATAATTTTTTTTGTCTGAGTTGATTTACACTAACATCTGAAAATAAGCAGCAGATTAAACCTGTGCTGATAGCTCAGGACATCTGCATCGTTGAGTCAACAAGCGACCCTAATAGGAGGGAAAGGGCTGAGGGAAAATGCCATTACTCTCCAGATAATTTAAACATGTGTTGGCATTTATCTTGGTGGTCCATGTCCGAACACTAATGACAAACTCTGGTTATTAGTGGACTGAACCAGAGCCAAAGGCATGCCCACCCAAAACTTTAATCCGTTAATGTTTCCTTCTCTCTAATTTGGTATCACACACACACACACACACACACACACACACACACACACACACACACACACACACACACACACACACACACACACACACACACAAGATACAATGGACCGAAAACACTAAAAAGGAGTATAAATACAGTGTAGCACACACACATATATCCCTCATTCTCTCTATTGCCCTCCTCAGTCAAACTTTATTTTTGTGGGAAGATTAAATATTTCTGCTTGAAAACCCCCTTTAAACTATGAAATGACAACTGACACCCCTACCCCTGCACACACACTCCACGGTCCCTGATTTTGGATGGATAGATGGTTTGGACGGAGGAAGAAGGGGGGGGGGTGAAATATATAATCTCCTGAAAAGAATGAGGCCCTCTGGGATTTTCTCAAAGTGGCCCCTCTCTGTAGAGAGGCAGAGTGCCGGTGATGTGGGGAGGGATGGAGGGATAGAGGAGGAAGGGAGGGGGCTAAAACATGGCGACTCCACACTGTAACGTGAGCCAGAAGGGGGCCAATCTGTCAAATAATTAGCTGTTGCCCGGCACAAAGGTTTTATTTGCAGGAATTTCATCGAGGCAGGATTGAATAATATGTCTGTGTATTGTGTGGGGTCATGGGAACATCATCTCTTACTGGTGGGCCATAAAAGACGGCTAAATGATAATGAGAAAAGGCCCCGGTAATTCAATTCCTCAAGCGTTGGTTTTCATCTTTCTCCCCCCCCCCCTTCTCCCCCACCACACACACGCTTTCTTTCCCTTTCTCTCTCTCCGCTCGGCTAATTGCAGAACTTCATATTGATGGTGAAGTGGCTTTATTCAGTGTGCAGGAAAACACTTTGGTATGATTCTCACAGTGAAAAAAAGAAAATGTTTACAGCTCATTATGTTTTTCCTCTTTTATTTTTTTTTGTGGAAACTGAATTCAACAGATTAGTGGTAAATTAAGATACTAATACATAACATGACATGAGTTATTTTGCATTCGAAAGAATTAAACTTGTGGGTTTATTTCTCAACAAAAATACAAATGAAACCCAATCCCAAACCTGGTGGCTCAGTTGTCTTTTTGTATGTTGACCTCTGACCTCTGAGAGCAGCCAACTAGGAAGTGGATAGTGTTAAAAGGGATTGATTGGTCTGTGGTCTATAGATGATTGTTTATTTCATTCCATACTGGAGGTTTGACCTATAGTGACCTCTCTGTGGACCAATCTGCTGAAAACCATGACCTGCATCCATTTGCAACAGCGCTAATTAGCTTTGACGGGGCCTCGCTTTGCGTCTGGGCTGTAAAATGAAGCCCTGCAGTGCTCTGATTGAAGAAAGACGCAGCGCGGCTACTCCACCATTTGCCTCGCATTTCCTCCCTCCGAATGTCAAACACATTAAACTTAATGTACCAGCAAATCTTACTCAATTATTTGTATGTTGTTGAGGTGTGCGCACGTGTATGTTTATGTGCTGGTGGCACTAAATGGCGTTCATATGTCAGTGTATGTTCAGCTGTCGGAGCACACTCAAGCATGCTGGTGTTTACATGTGAGAGAGGGGGATGGAGTGGGCGTATGTGGGACGAGGTTACACGTCCTGCAACACGCTGCAGAGGGATGAGGAAAGTTGTTTTTAAGTAAAATAATTGGATTATTGCATCCTGTGATCTCGCTAATTATAATGAAAGCAAGCTTACTATTTTCCAATTATTATTCTATGCCGATTCTGTTCCTCACTAATAAAGAGAAGCACTGATGCAAAACAAAATGCCAGGACTCCATTTCCTGGCTGTGCCTTACAGCTATTCGGAGATGAGGGACCTGCGCACCCTCCAAATATCACCTCCACGCAAGACACCCATAATATAACATATGCAGCCCCCCAAATCACAGAGGATAGGAGTCTATCGTTGCCACGTACAGTACTTTTTTCATCTGCTTTTAAAATCTGAACATATTGAGGGAATATAGAGAGAAGTATTGGCTTTATTCTCTGCTGCATCCTGGTTACTGGGCATTAAATCGACATGAGTCACTAACTCTGCCTCTGACAAATCATTGTATTAAATCTCCTCCCCTCACAGTATCTTCCACTCTCTCCCTGCTCCTCCTCCACACACACATACACACACGCGGACGCATGCACACACACACACACGCACACACACACACACACACGCACACACTCACACACTTGTGCCTCTCTGTATCAGTCACTCATACGTCTCTCTGCCCTGACTGTCAGTCTCCCACCAAATTCCCTGGATCACAGTACATCTGACAGTATTTCATCTTGGATTTGAGGATAAGTGAGAGGATTTCAGTTCAAGCTCGGAGCTTAGCATGAAAATGCCGCTCAGTGTGAAAAGCTAAGGGTTTACACAATGTGGGATCCCCCTCCTCAACCCCCCCCCACCCACCCACCACCACCACCACCACCCTCCAATACCCACCACCACCTCCCTCCGACGCAGCTCCCTCGCCATTCCTCTCCCTCTCTTTCCCTCTCTGCTGTGTTTTGTTGATTTAGCTGTGAGTGGCTGCCTGACACAACATTGGCTAACTCCTCAAGGAGCTAAATACAGCCAACCCCATTGCATAGTTATTCTATCACTGGAATCCGAAGGGGAACACAAAAAAGGATGTATTTTAATTAAGCAAAACCCAGGGGCTTCAGTATTACTATAACCACATGGAGGTGGGGACACTGCGATGAAGAAAAGAAAGAACAGGGATTAGACTGCATGGGGAGAAATTGTAATTTTTCAAATCACCCGCCGCTGAGCCTCCGGCAAACAAAATAATGCTTGTTCTGATGGTTTGATGTGACACTAGGACAGAAGCTTTGTGTAATGATGATGCAGATGTTTTGCGTTTAAATATAATTCTGCTGGAACAGTATCTTCTAGTTTTAAAGATATCAACTACATAATCTCCCAAAGATTTCAGAATATAGTTTGTATAATTGATCCCTTAAATTAAGATCTAATTCGGCATTTCAAAGACGGAATTTTTTTGTCAATAAAATCCCGAGGGTTTTTGGGAAATACAATCAAATTTGTCAATGTCAGCTAAAACTTTTATTCGCCTCAAAAAAAACAAACCAACAACATTCATTACATAAATGAAAATAATAAAATGAATTATCCCATTAACTTGAATATAAACTGATTCCTTTTGCTCTATTGCTAACAAATATTTTGTCCAAAAAAAAAATCAATAAAATGCCATAGGGAGAACTGAGTTAAATACATAGCTGAAATCTCCCCAAAATCCAGTTTTAATAAATTTTTCCAACATTTTTATTTCCAGTGTGATTCAGGTTTGAAGAGCTGCATCTGCCACAGGAGAGTATCGAGAGAAGAACTTGATCCTCAAGTGGGATCTGATGACAAAATAAAAGTGTTCGTCATACAATAGACTTCTTTGAAGTTATTTTTGTACCTCCTCCAATCGCTTTCTGCCGCAGAATACCAAAAATTGGAACTCCCCTGAAGCTTCTGCTTCATGTTTTGTGCTATAAATCACCCCCCCCCCCCATGATCCTTAACAGATAAGCACTATAGAAAATGGATGGATGGATGGATGGATGGATGGATGGATGGATGCTTACTAGTTCTGCTCAAAGCCATTTTAGTCCCTCAGAGGTTTGGGGCCAAAAGTTCCTTCAGTTCCTTAGAATGGAAAACTGAAGGATTTGATGTGGAATTTCTGATTTAGGGCGCCAAGAAAATACAAAACATTCCAGGAGATTTCTTGCTGATTCCAACAATGGGACATACAGTGAAGTGGCTGTTTAAATACCATTGACTCATAGGAGTAATTAAATTAATGCTTTCAAGATTCTGTGGTTTGCGTTATTCAGTGTGCTCCACTGCATATGGTGCATATTTTGCTGCAGCATAATAAACTCTAATAACAGGTGAAGGGCTCGCATAGACCCCCACCCCCACCCGCCCGCCCTGACACATACATTTCTGCAGCATAGGTTAACCCCACAAAAATAAAGAAATAAAGGCATTACATGGAGAACCTGAGGAGAATCTTGAACGCCAGTTGCTGGTAGGAAAGATGGATTGCCTGAATTCTCCACCAATCACCAAACAACACATCGGCTGCAGCATTGATTGATGAAGTATTTAAGTCGTCAATCTCACATCACCTGCTTTTCTTCCCCCCACCCCCCCCACCGCCAACCTGCCCCCACCACCCTCCGAATGGCTGCAGAAACGCTTTAGCTGTGTCTGCAGATCAGAAGAAGCACCTTGACTGATAGAAGGTGTCAAAGATCTTCAGCTTCTTTGATGGAATTCAGTCCCTCATATTAGTCAAATAAGCTCAGAAAGGTTTTGTTACTTAAAGATCAAAGCCGTTTGTGCGCTCCTGTCATTTCTCAAACACATTCTACTTCCTCTGCAACCTCCACCACGTGCAATAGGCCTGTGTGTATATAACTCAGCCCAATATTATTGATTACAAATCATGATTAACAATAATGATATTGATAAAAATGGAACATTAGCCCTCACCTCTGACCTTATTTGCAGACCTTTTTGTACTCTATGATGTATTCAATATCATAATCATGCTTGAGTACACACTCGGTTGCAGAAGAAAAAAAAAATCAATCAGAAAACATCACACCTGCAGACATTGTGTTGACGGAGCATTGGAGAGCAAACAGGCTCTTCTGGAGTTATGGAGGAGCCATTGATCCACCAGTTAACCTATTCTCCTGCATCAGTACAGCAGCCGCCACCCCCCCCCCCCCGCCGCCCCTCCCTCCAGCCCGCCCATCCATTGTTTCCCTCCACTAATATGATACCCCCCGAAGGTTCTCCACAGACCTCATTTCTAATCAATGCATGTGGTTGGTGGGATCATCCTGTCTCTGCAAATTAATGACTTCACTTTTTTCTGTGGTTTCATTCCATCGATTTGTTTTATTAGCCCATTGATCTCCATGCACCTACCCTCACCCCCCTCCTCCATTGCCCTCCACCTCACAAGCTCTGCTTCCTCTTTGCTTATCGATATGAGAGCTGATTTCTAAAAAGAGAAAAAAAAACAAACAAACAAAAAAAAAAACCTTCATTGGCTGGAAACCGATGGACTGCAAAGGGTAGGAAGAGTCATATTTATGATTTTTTTAATAATTATCCCTCAAAATTAGCTCAACAGTCACAGCAAAAAATAATAAAGCAAAGGCCTTTAATCCCCCCAAAAATGCTTTTCATTCCCACATATGAATATCCAGGTTCAAGGAGGCACATTTTTATCCGTTAAATACAAATGTCATGGTCTAAGTCACTTAGACATTCGTCTGGCCAGGCCTCGGTGGTCTTATTAACAGCCATATCTAACTCTCTCCCCTATAATTCCCTTTGAGATCCGAACAAAAGGATAGGAAGTGCTTTACTCCGACAAGTCAGACTTCACTTCACAGGAGGAATTACAGGTTTTCATTTTCTGTCACTGGAGCGTTTTAGTGAGGTGCCCAGCTAGCATAACGACGTTCTTTCTCTCTTGTTTTATGACTCGAAGCAAGCACAGAGGGTTGATTCTGAGTAATTACATATGAAAACACTAACGCCGATGTATATATGAGCAGTTCAAACTCGCTGAGAGACACATAGATATTCTTCTGCTGACAGAAAAACGTAGCTGGAGCCTCATGTGCAACAACGAAGACTTTACACCCACAAGAGGAACCAAAACACATACGAATCCCAAGAGGAAGCAGAATCAAATGTTTGGTTGTTTGACTTAGCTGCACGTACATCAGTGAGTACAGTTTGTCTTCTCACAGCCTGCAGAGTGATTTCTCCTCTGTTACACGTCTGTGTGAGAAAACAGTTTTAATTAATGCTGAGGGCTATAAGATTGCCAGACCCTTCCCTCCTTTTACTTTATCCTTCCTCCCCTTTGTTTTATCAGCTTACTCTGTTTTGTTGTAGCAGTGGCAGTGCCTTCCTCATGATATCCCATGAAATATATATATATATATATATATATATATATATATATATATATTTATGTATAGTTTCTGTGATTTATTTATTCATCTTTTGATATAAACCAAATTTAGGTTTGAAAAATTAAAATATTTCGAAGTAAAAATCCCTGTATTTTCTCCGCCTGTATCTGACTCATCCTGCACTGGGGCGTGTACTAATTTTGTGTCCAATCAAAATGCTTTCTTTGATTTTCATTCCCCGCCCACATTTGTCACATGATTAACTGCAAGCTTCTAAGTCATGATTTGCTTTGTAAAGCATCTCGGTGCAATTAAGTAAAACGTGTTTGTTGCTTTTGTCAAAGCCGTTCTAACTGAGTCTAACCCAGAGTTCTGGGCCACTTCAAGGTTCCTTCGTGAAAAACTTAAGATTTGATGTGGGATATCTGATTTTCATTTCATTTTTGAAAACGCTTTCACTGATTTTATGCCCCTCCCACGCTCTTCACTTGATGCACTTCAGCCCTAAAAGATGTATCTGATAGACTTATGATCTGAAAGATTACTCAACCTCATGAATATCACATTACACTATCACAGTTTGATTCATTTAGTCTGATAACAGCTGGAACGCCCAGAGAAGTAGTTAACGACATCCGTTAGCGCAACGCTAATCAGAAGTAGCTATTTCAGCCAGCTCACGAGTTGGGCGGTGGATTTGTCAATATCCACGATGAGTCCCGCGCCAGCTTCATGACTGAATCAGAAACACCTAAATATACAGAGACAAAGAGTACTCTGAAGTCCCAGGCCTTTAACAAGAGGCCGAGCATGTGCAGAATCCTACATTTAAAATAATACAGCATTTTTAAAATACCAGCTGCTCTCACATAATACATTTACAACGCAGAAGGAACACGTTATCTCTCAAACCCCCTCTGTGATGTGAGGCGAATGCACACACAGACACCTACTGTACTCACTCTGGAGATTAGCCCATTTCTAAGGCAAGATATCAGCAAACGATTAGAGTCCATGTTCAAAGATGAGAGAGAGACTATCAAGCACCCCGACTCCCCCACCAAACTGCGTGTTTATCCAGCTTGTGGGAATTCCTGTTCCTCAGGATGGATCTGGAGTCGTCACGATTGGCGATGTTCCCGTCCCACCCTGCCGGGCTCTTTCATGGAAATCACATATCCCACACAGAAAGACAATTCCTCAGTATCCCTCGACTTAGACTCATGACCTGGCAGAGGAAGATGTGGGCAGTCGCTGTTTTCACAGTCATAAACAGCAGGTTAGTGTATTCATACTGGTGCAAAGATACAGACTGTTTTTCAGTTGGACTCCCCCCTTTTTTGTTGTTGCTCTGAAGCTTTTCAGGCCCATAAATGATTAAACTGTGTTTCTGATGCAGTAAAAACAATGTATCTGAGTGATTTGACAGAATTCAGCACATAAACAGACAGGTAACCCAAGTTTAGGCACCACCACATCCTCAAAACTCTGTCCTGTCTTTACATAAATTCTTTCAGGGCTTCTGGCAGTAGTTTCCTGCTCTTTCATCTGGCTCCCTTGTGGTACAACTATTAGCCCAGACTGTATACCTGCCAGTGTTTGGGAGGCAACTGGCTGTGGACGCTCAGTGCCTGCTCGGGCCCAGGGGCTGCTGGGACCTGGGAACACTGGCACCAAATACCGACGGGTAATTAGACTTTCATTCAAGAATGAATGTGGCAAGCATTAGACACAAGGCTCTTTCCGGTTCAATTCATATCGCCATACTGGCTTCCTTCCTTCCCCTCCTAACAACCATCCTCCGCCATTGCTTCTCCCACTCTGCTCCTATTTTCCATTCTTGGATGATCCCTAATCTGAAGCTAATATCTAGACTTTGGCTTGTTTTTTAAGTAAAAGTTGACAATTTCAGAGAAAGACAAAAAGCTGCCAGTCAAACGGTAGAAAACAATAATATCAAGCCATTTGTGTGATTTTGAAAATGGGAGCCTGTTCGTGGGAAAACAAAGGGACAATTTGGAGACTGGATGATTCCGGCCAACACTCATCACTCCACTAATCCAATTACTCAGCAGCACACATTTTAACAGAAAAAAAAAAATCAAATAAATAAATAAGAAAATAACAGATAAAACTACTAAGCACTCAGAGAGTGCATATACCTCCTCCAAGGCAAACTTTCAGCCCCGGCACTTTGTGCTCGGGTCCTCATAAAAGCACGAAGGACAACTTCCCACACCTAACAGGTGGTTCAGAGAACACACACTTGTCATTATGTTGCTGTATATCATATGAACACAACACAGGGTAACTTATCATAAATCAAATGATGTTTTGTTTTTTTTGTTCTGCGTTATTTCTGTGCGACTCCAGAATATAGTTTGTTAAAAATCGACCTCATAGTTTTTGCATAATTTTGCTGACTGACCAAAAACGTCGCCTGCCTGATATGATCATCTACGCCATTATGGAACTGCACAAAACGCACAAACACGATGCAATCAAAATAGCAACCAGCTTTAAAAGGTATAAGATGCAGCTTCACTTTAAATACAGACAAGCTGCTCAGCAAAATGTGGAGCGCAGCTGAAGCGATCTGCATGAAACCGTTCATTAATACGACTATGCTCTTGTTTTTAATGTCAGTATTAACTAGAAACCACAGGCACTGAAGTTATGACACAAAATGAGTGTGAAGGGTTGTGTTGATGCCGTGACATGTGCCACTTTATCTTCTGTCAGTTGTGAGAAACATGACAGCACTTGTTTCTCATGAAAGAGGAAAACTATGAGAGGCCCCTTCTTCTTTCGTGGTGAAAGGTGACATAACCCATAATTCCACTCTAACCGCAACGTTCTTTGATCAGATGTTCCACTCTAAAACTGGGAGGCTGGTTCACATGGAATAAAGCAGTCACAAATGATAAACGACTGGATTACTGTGAGTGAAAATGTACTTTATTTTGCTGTTGATTGTGACGCAAGGAGCATGCGATTGGCTGAAATGTAAAGGGGGCGGTGCCTGGTGAGAGCTTTTAGGAAAAGTGAGTTGTGATATAAAAAGTGGCCTAAAATAAGATGAGCTTTAATATTGAACACCGTATAGACAAAGATGAACATACTGTTGTATTCTATTGATTAAAAGTGATAAAAAATGAATTGCTTCTTCCAATCTTTGTGTCACAGTAAAAGGAGGCATGAATAGGCTGAGGGGCTGCTCTTTGCTGTGCACTGAATTGAATAAGAAGATGAGAGGATACTGCTTTTAGCAGTCAGGGGAAAAACACTGGGTCCACATTAGCATAAACAGGATCACAAAAGAAAAAGGGGCGAGGAACGAAACAGAAAATCGTGTTGTCAACAGGACCCCCAGTGAGGAATTTCAATTTCATATATCTAATTATCCCTGTCAGATGGAAAGGAAGTGACACAAAGCCGTCTTTGTTCTCTCTCTTTATCTCCCGCATCTCTCTCAATTAATTTCAGCATACGAATATGACTAATTGTCTCTCTGCAGCTCTGCAACCACATAAATAATAATTTTGGCCCATGCTGGAGGGGGGCGGGATGTTCACGTGCCAATTTATGATATTTGAACACAATGGATTGTGCATAATTCAGGTGAACACATTAGCAGGGTGATGCAACCTCTCCGTAGGCATTACCCCTCTGCCTCGCAGTCTTGTGGTCCACATAATACGTCTATAGTTTCCCTCTTTTGTAAACGAGAGTATTATGTCTCTCATTCCTGTCATTGGGATTGTTTCTTTGTTTGGAGTGGTGATATTAGCATCATAATCAGACGGGAAAAAGAAGCGTCGGTTGATTTATTCTTGGTGTTGTGTCAAGAGAAAATCAAACTGCATCTACTGTGCATTTGCATCTGATAAGTGCACTATTTTAAACTTTTACTCTCCTACACTTTGACCCATTTCAAACTTTTAGAAAGGGCTTTTTTTCACGATTTAAATCCAGTTTTTGAAGAAACACTCTCATGGCTCATGGCATGGTTGTTTTCCTAAATTGTTTTACCATAAAGAGAATTGCACCTTAAAGTCACATTACACGGTTTGTGACAATCAATTCATGTCCTAGTCACTCCGAGAGACCTTGTCTTTTCCTTTGTCTCATAAAATATCAAGAGAGGAGAAAGGCCTCGTGCTGAAAAGATGTTTCATCACTTATCGACTCGGGAATAAAAAGCCATTGAAAAAGGGACGGTGCTAAAGTAATGACAATTGTTTATTCAATCAAATGCTTCTGTCAATCAGCAAAACCTTAACATAATGAGCCAAACATCCCATCTAAACAAAATTGCAGTGGAGCCTCTGAGCTGAAGCCATAAAGCATACTCACTCATTCACTCATGAGAGGAAGGTGTGTGTGTGTGTGTGTGTGTGTGTGTGTGTGTGTGTGTGTGTGTGTGTGGGTGTGTGTGGGTGTGGGTGGGTGGGTGGGGTGGGGGTCGTTACATTTCATTAGACACATTCCTTCTCTGTGGACTCTTGACCAGTTGCCATGGCATTTTAGCTGACCACATTTTCATATCAACCTCTCTCTCATTGGGACTCATTATCTTCCTACTCTATCTATCTATCTATCTATCTATCTATCTATCTATCTATCTATCTATCTATCTATCTATCTATCTATCTATCTATCATCCATCCATCCATCCATCCATCCATCCATCCATCCATCCATCCCTCTCTCTCTCTCTCTCTCTCTCTCTATCTATCTATCTATCTATCTATCTATCTATCATTCCTCAGGTCTTCTACACACAAATATTAGCAGATTAAATGGACCACATTCTGATGGTGTTATGAATCATTATTCAGAGGTTGTGTTACACTCAGTCATACAGCTACTAGCAACTATGGAGTACAGAATAGCTTCTTCCCACTAGCGAATGTGGATCATAAACAAAGACATAATGGACTAAATGGACCAAATTCTGTCATTTGGCAGGGGTTCTGTGACACTCTTAATAATTCATTCACTGTTTTACAGCCCAAACAGTAACAAAAAAGAAAGCTGTCCAAACCTGATGTCAATGAAGCATTTCTTGTGACTTGGCCCTGGTGACAGTAGTAGAATGCAGCATTATGTCTTTGTTTATGATTTTTTGTTTGTTCTGTATTTTATTCTCATTGGATTGTGGAAACATCTTCAAATTTCACACAAATGTCCCCTGGGACTCAGGGAGAAACAAAAAAAAATATTTTGGTCCTCAAAGGTCAAGGTCACAGGCGCAGCTTGTTCTTCTAATTTTCTTGTCTATAACCACAAATATTCTGGGTGATTGTGGCCTGTGGCAAAACAGACTACGATTAATAATCCAAAAACATACATGAAACATTTCAAAACGGTGCAAATACACAACAAAACACTTTTATGTAAGATTTCTCAATATTTGTTACAATCTCCTTGCGCTACATTAAGAAGTAATTTCAACCTCAAATTCATTTTTTTACATTTCCTTTGCTAATTGGCCTCATGGCCCATCTGGAATACCTTCATAGCCTGCCAGGGGGCTGAGACATGGTCATGATAACTAGCTGCTAGCCGCCATGTCTGTCCTGAGCAGGTGACAGGTGTGTTTATGTTTGCACGTCAGGAGGTGAAGGGATAAATATAAGCATGTCCCACTGGGTATCTTGTTTTAATCACTCTTGATTGTGGAACCAATAAATAAATGTAACTACCGCATAGTCGTGTGAGCTGAATGCAGATTGTAGCATTTCTCAGTTGCCAGATGCTGGTTTGTGTTCAGATTTAGCTTTTTTTTTTTTTTTTTGTCCCTTGTAAAAATTGGTTTATTTAAGCCAGACGACAAACTCTGTGCTTTTTTTCCACCCAATGAAGTTTAATTCAACAAAAAAGAATGATTTCTATGCCCAGAGAAGTTCTGCCTGTGAGGCCTTTGTGTTCTGAGAACCTGTTGTGGAGCGGTCTGTAACTGACACCTGTTGTAGTCAAACCAGAAAATGGCTTTTAGCTGCTGCTTGCAGTCAAACAGACGGGATGACATCAACGAAATACATTCACACAGCCCACTAAACTTTCCATACACATACATTTGCATTTTCCCCTCAACAGTCAAGTGTTCAAAAAAGACAATAACAAAAGGAGAAAAAAAATCGATTTACATTTGGTGTATAAATAGTTCCAGGACAAGGGCTGTTAAGTTTGGAATTAACATGTAAACAGTTGGAAAGTCTGCCCTGCTGCCCCCTATCCCCTTCTCCTTAACCCCCCCCCCCTCCCCCCCCCCTCTCCTGGTTCCTTTTTAGCGCCTTGATAAATATACATAAAGCCTCACACAAAGACTGCCTTGTTCCTTTAAATGGGCTACTTTTTAATGGAGACATATATTTCCAGGATTATATCAGCATTCACTTGCAAATTTTGAGTTTTAATACTCCAGTTGGGGCAGTCTATGAATAAGAGTATCATCTGAATGCAGGGAACACCTGGTGCTGAGGGCTGGGTGGTGAGGGGGCTTGTGAGCTGACCTGGTGTCAGTGCCAAGACTTCACTTGTTCCCAGACATTCACACTCACACAGTCACAGTCGGTGTTCTGATACTGCAATGCACATGTAACTTAATGCCTGAAATGGTAAAAAGAGGAACCTGAGGGAGGCAGCTGAGTCAGATAAGACTGAAACTTGGAGTGTTGATAAAGACAAACCGGTGGTAGCGAAGTTTTATTGTTATCCCTTTTACATAGATTTTAATAATCAGAGGCAGGTGGTACAGCGACATCGGATTTGGGGAAGCACGTGTGTAAACATGAACGGAGGGAAGATTATCTCATCATTCAGATTATTTTTGAATTTACAGGTGGGAACAAAGAGGAGAGCTCAGAGTTCAGGAGTGTAACATGGAAAACAATGGAGCTGGAGAGGCGTATTTTGTACTTTACTTACTGGGTTGCATGAGAAGACGAAGGGGAGGTGGAGGGAATGAGTAGTACTATTTGGAGGAGGAGGAGGAGGGGAAGAGGGGAAGGGGTACAGGGGTCTATTCGTATGCACCCCACATCCACTCAACACACAATCAGGCCAGTATTGCGTTTTGCAAATTTATACCCAGGATGTTGGTTTAGAGTGTTTCCCTGAAAAAAAGAAGGGAGAGAGAGAGGGAGAGAGAGAGAGAGGGAGAGGGAGAGAGAAGGATTTTTTTTCAAGTAAGTGTCTGCTTTCATGAGCAAGAGTGATTGAGGCACACAAACAAACCTTTGTTTCTCAGCTCACAGATGCAAGGCCTGAGCTCCAATTTTTACACCACACCCCACGACACATTTGCACTTTTGAAAATACTCTAAAACAAAGTCTGTAAGAACGGGCTGATATAATGGAAATGTTGATAACAACTATTATACAATGACAACTGGCACACTGTATGATTTTTTAAAAATATATATTTAATCCTAATCCTAAACATATGTACACACTATTACATATACACTAGCTATTCCAACCAGCCAGTCGTGCTCATACAAATGTTTGTGCAGCCTTATATTTGCAGTGGCTGGAGCGCGGTCATCATGACAAGCAAAAAGGCAAAGGAGCTGATGGACAGTTCCTTCCCTGCAGGGGTGGATTTAGGATTCTGGGGGTAAACTGCAGCACTGGAACTTTCTCCAGCAGAGAAGTAGAAGAAGAAATCTTCATTAATAAAATTAGTATTTTACAATGAAAGTATACCAAATTATAACTCCACATTCAAAAAAGTAAAAAAAAAAGTAGTTGAAGTAAATTCAGTTAGAGTAAGTTGGCTAGTTAAGTTAGATTTGTTGATTTTATATGTGTGTGTGTGTGTGTGTGTATTTGATTCAAAATAGGTGGTTGATAGTTAAAATCTGATTACTGTGCAAGTACCTGATAAATGTAAATATGCATGTTCAACAAGGTATGTAACCGTTTTCCAAATCCTTGATTTGATTCGACTTAAATTGATTTATTACTTTATTATACTACTTCTTTATTTACTATATGGGCGGCATGGCTCAAGGGTAGAGTGGCCGTCTAGCAACCAAAGGGTCGCTGGTTCGATCCTCGACCCCAGTGACCATGTTGAAGTGCTCCTGATGAGTCGGTTGGCGCCTTGCATGGCAGCCTTCACCATCAGTGTGTGTGTGAGTGTGTGTGTGAATGAGGTGACACTGTAAGACGCTTTGAGTGCTGCTAAGGTAGAGAAGCGCTGTATACAATTGAGTCCATTTACTTTACTGTCCATGCTTAGATAGAAGAAGTCTGGATTTGTAAAGCTCAAAAGATCAGTTTTAAAACCAAACAACATCTACTGACATTTTTCTTTCAACAAAGTCTTTGGTATAAAAGTTACATACAGAGCAGTTCATCCTCAACTGAAATCATACTGTCTTAAAAAAAACAACAGCATTCTTATCACCTTATTCTGATCTGGTATCTGAACTACAGTACCTTTTAGCTAGCTAGCTACACACACCTGGCTTTGGCTAGCCAGCAACTGCTAGCTAGCCAAAGTAGCCTAAATTCACTTTAATCTTCTTAGAAACTGACTACTTTGAATGCTTAAATATCCAAATATGTACAAGAGCTGCACTTCCCCTTAACTCAGGTTGGTTATATCAGATGTTGCTCTGTTAGTTATTTGATCAGGACAGACTAGTAGCTTCAGAAAGATGACAACAGCCAAGCCGTTAGTTAACGGGTATTATTTCTCACTCTGGTGTCTGTTGACAGATTTAGAGTCATGACACCTGCTATAGTTTACGTTCTGATAATATTACCGATGTCGCTGATTGACATGAATAATTTCTTAGGTGTTGGAGCTCCCATCACATATGAGTCAGTGGCAGGAAATAACTGGTTTTGTTTCAGAGGGGGGTAACAAAACAGCAGGTAAAAATATCCTGTGGGATTTTTTTCCATTAATTCTTTTCATTTGTAAACTGTATTTTCATCAGTGGAAGTCACACATTTTGATGTCCAAGCGATGGCTTTGTAATATGTTCATTTCGAGCCGATGCATTACACTTGCTGAGCTGAGAGAGCAGTCAAACTGGCAGGCTGCTGACAACTTGTTTATGTCAGTCCCAATTAATAATTACTTTAATGATTTGAGTGCTTGACATGCACTGGGCAGGAAAAATGCACACACAGTGCTGTTTGCATAAATCTACCATTTCACAGGGAACAGGGAGAGTTAGAAAGGGGAGGTGGGGAATTATAGGACTCAGATGTGTGTGATTGGCATTTCCCCTGGCTCCCAGGGTTAGAGAGTTCAGAGAAAAGCCGATTATTCCTCTCCCTCAGGTCAAGCCTTCATAAATAAACAAGGAGAGAGCCTGCAGGCACAGTGTTTTAGTATGATTAGCATATCATACAAGGTATCGACAAGGCACTTATCATATTACAGCGCAGCCGCGCGCTAAGCACACAGAGGTTACATGTACAGGGCTGCTGAGCATACATCTCTGTTCATTAGAAAGGTCCTCGGGGAGAGAATAAATCATATCAGCACGTGGTTATGGCAGCGCAGCCGTTTGACTCTGTCATACAGCGAATGTTAAACTGGGGAGGAGGTGACAGTTCGCACATGGAGAAACAGAAAGGGGGACAAGTGGTTATGATGCAACTGTTAGAGGCAGAGCTTATGTAAAAATAAATTCATAAACACTTCCCAGACTTTTTCTTGGCCTCCTTTGGATCTTGATTCAGATCTCGAAGCAAATCCTCTTCATTTTGAGACCGACGGACAAAAACTTGTGTTGAAAGTGACCTATATTTTGATGTTTAAATTCCCTCAGGCAACTGTAAAATTGGTGATGCAGAAAAGTAGAGAATCAGATCATTTCAATATAGAGTGAGATAATGTGTCTGTGGTGAGGGCAGACGGCTCTTTTGACACTCGTTGCAGCTGCTACCTGTCCTCCATGAGCCGCTGATAGGACAGTGTCTATCGGTACACGCTCATCTGAATTAGCTGTTTTTTCAAACTCTTAAATTATTTCTAAAAAAGTTCTATCAATTAACCTTGGAGAATGTCCTCACTCTTTGAGCTATGTATTTAGACATGACTTTGAGCGTAAGCTTAAAGCATTTTATTGCCTAAATCTAACCTGACAACCATAGAGCTGACTCTTCAGAAAACGTCTTAAACACTGACTTAAAAAAAAAATCTGTCATGAAGGGTATGTACTTGGATGAGACTACCAATATTTGATCCTGACTTATGATTTCTTGACGCCACGATTGTGCTTGACTAGCTGCAAGGATGATCCAGTGAACAGTGAAATGGAATAAAATAAGAGGAAGAGTTTGGTGCAGTCAAAAGACAGAATAATGTTTCTATGGGTGACGAAATTAGTCATAAATCCTTACACCTTTCCAAGCTGTGTCTTAAAACTGCTCGATGGAGTGAAAGTCGTTCTGATTCTCAGACACGCTACTAGATTTCAATTTAGGCAAGCCTTCTCTCCACAGCTACACAAGCTCAACTCACAGACCAGGCACCACAATTAGCAGCTAGCCAGTCTGACCAGGGAGAAAGAGCAAATGACATCTGCGCCTAAGCCCTCCTAAGCCAGAGGAGCCAGGGCACCGAGCAGTGCCAGTGCTCTCCTCCCTCCAGTCGAGCATGGCCTCTTTAGGTGGCCCACACACAGGGAGGTGATGGTATATTTTAGCTGGTATTAGCACTGTTTACTCTCCCTTCAGGCCTGCTGGAGATGGTTGATATACAGTATACAAGTTTAGAAAGTCGAGTCCCTGCTCCAGCACGGGATCTTTCTGTGTGGAGTCTCCATGTTCTCCCTGTTCCTGTGTGGGTTCTCTCTGGTACTCCAGCTTCCTCCCACAGTCCAAAGACATCCAGAGGGGATGAGGCTGATTGATACTCTAAATTGACTGTAGGTGTGACTGTGAGTGTGAATGGTTGTCTGTCTCTATGTGTTGGCCCTGTGATGGACTGGTGACTTGTCCAGGGTGAACCCTGCCTCTCAGGTTTTTTGAGCTCACAAATATGTTGTCCTTCCTGCAATACTTCTTGTGACTTCCAGAAAGTAGAAGGAGCAAGCTACAAATATTTAGCTTGAAGCTAATGGCCACTGACAGCTAACAACTGCTACAGCTACAAATAGCAGTAATAATGTCTACAAATGTCAGTCGGCTAACTCTTAAGCGCATCATCTGGTATAATTCATGTCTTCTATATCCAGCCATATGTTAAGAAATCCACAAATACTTTAATTTGAGCTAAAACCAACTACAAATATCCCACATATCACACTCAGAACTACCCTGAACAAGCGCCAAACTGGAAATGTTATTTTATGCTGTTAGCCGTCAGTCTCCACTAGCTCTGAGCTAACTATCCGTGGCTGGCTCTTTCTGCATTTTGGAGTAACAAAGGCTTGATAAAGGAGGGTAAAAAACATTATTATTATTGAGTACTTGAGAGGTAAAAGACGATTCTTGGCGATGCACCTCCATTCATATTCTCAAACAACTCCCCTCCATTTCTATGCACCCTATCCATCAGTGTGAGTTGCCGTGTATGTTCGTGTTTCTTACTCCTCATTGATGCCATCCATCGAGCCCCTCTCACACCAACCCACCCACTATACCCCCCCCCCCCATCTATGCAAATTAGAACTTCACACGTCGTGACAATCTGCCGGGCGCTCTGTGATTTCACACGACCAATTAAGGCCCTCTTGGCAGTTGTGTGAACAGTTTCATTAGAGGAGATAATATTGCAAAGTGAAATGATAAGCAATCATTATGATTAATGCCCAGACATTACATTGCTTGTTAATGAGGTGTAAATGATCTCATTATTTTTGAAAGAGTACAGATTAGATTAAAGTGGAGTGGACAGCGCTCCTCGGTGTTCAGACAAGTTAGTGTTAATTAGGCCCAATCTCCAGAAGCAAATGAGCCGCAACCCTTTGGTAAACAATTAGGCTTCTATAGCCGCGGGCTAGATGGACAAGGATAGGCAAGTGACTGGAGAGATTGCTGGAGAGATGGATGTGGAGCGACTCTTTGAATCTGACTCCCACTCATTGTTCACCATTAGACAAATCATTTTTCTTCACGTGCTGAACAGACGAGTCGGGCGAATATTATGATGTTGATACTCAGCTCTCATTAAATATCAGATATTGTGTTGTCACATGATCATAATATGGTTCATTTTCTTTTTGACTACTTAGAAACGAATCACTCCAAATTCATTTTGCTTCTATTTGACTCTTATTCTTATCATAGTACAGCAAGCGAGTATGCGAGTACTGCTGAATAGTTGAAGTGGGTAATTTATTTGTTATTTAATTATTTATGTATTCTTAACTTCATCCCTTTGAGGCATGTTTTGTGAAATTGGGGCTATAATAAATATGGACTTGACTTAATGAAAGGTTATTGAAAATTGTGGGCGAACGGTGATATAAGTGAGCAAGCAACGATTGGTCAGGTCCACTGCATCGCAGGCCAAGGAAGAAAAAACATACATCCAGTGTGGATGATATTGACAACATATTTGTCTTCTGTACATAATCAGAATAGTGCATGCACAAGCGATTTTAGTGACTCACGAGACATTGCGTCATTCCAGCTGTGACTGTCTGGTTTGTCTTCTCTATCGTGTCCACATCAAAACAAACAAAACCTAAATATTCACCCTATAAAAATCTAAATAAACCAAACCCTGTGTTTCCACAGATCCATCAGAGCCCCAACCGCCGCCTGCATCGCCCCCCCCCCTTATTCCCTACTGTTACACTGGCCTGCGCTCCCCTTCCATGAACCAGTCTCCCATCCAGTCCCCCATCAAGCTGGCTTGCTCTCCCTGCCTCCCCTACCAGAAGCTTCCTTCTTCAGCTGTTATTAAAATTTCCGTGTTTCCCACATTTTGTATTGTAAACTGTTTTCTTGTCTGTAACAACATCTACTGCACGTCTGTCCGTCCTGGGTGAGGGATCCCTCCTCTGTTGCTCACCCTGAGGTTTCTCAGATTTTTCCCTGTTAAAAGGGTTTCTATGGAGTTTTTCCTCAGTCGATGTGAGGGTCTGAGGGCAGAGGATGTTGTTATGATGCCATGTGAAGCCCTTTGAGACAAACTGTTTGTGAAAACGGGCTATACAAATAAAATTGCCTTGCCTTGCCTTGCCTTGCCTTGCCTAAGCCTGCAGAGCCGTTACACCCCTGGTCCACGTGCAAAATTTGATAATTACCGATGAAACACATGGAAAGTGGGGAAAATTTTAAAAAGGGAGAATATTGATAAAATTGGCGAGATCTTTGTCACTTGCTGATTGTCTGACCACAGAAACCTGGAATATGTTGTTGATTTAAAGTTGGTTTATCCTCAACATGTAATACAGATACAGACGCATCCATCTGTCACATACTCTTTATGCATTTATTTAATATTTATGCATGTTTCCTGGAACCAAATGCATATGGAGCAAATGTCAGCCGGTGATATCAGCAAGATGGAAAGAAAACAATGAGAAGTTGCAACTTGGTATGAAACACAAGTATATAATGTTCCTGGGCCAGCTAGAGGGACAGATGCAGTCACCGCTACTAAAGAGCCAAAGAGCTTTGTATTTTGATCATTCTTGTAAATGAGCTCTGCAACAAATACAAGTAAAGACCACCATTTTTTGTTCAATAATATAATCTCCAGGAAGGATCGCAACTTCTCCGATTTCTGAAACATTAATGCGACTGTCAGAAGTACAAAGCTATCCTAGCACCATTAAGATACTACATCATGAACGTCGACACCTAATTGGCTGCCACTGCTCATTACCATGAAGTTGACCTCAACTTTATTCTGATGTAGTTGTGCTCTTGAAAGGAGAGAAAATATCACTAGGTACTACACACTGGTCCTTAAACAAAATACAGTGAGATAAAGGAGGCTTTTGGTCTTTTGTTTTGTTTTCAAATTTCATAAATCAGAACCCAAATTATTGATGCAAATTATCATTCATCGTAAAGAGCAAGCGCGCCAGATCTTGAATCTTAGACGTCTGAGTCGTGCTCCTGTATCTCCTCCACAGCCAGACTGCATCAGCCTCTGTGGGAAACGTCTGTCTCTGACAACATTGATTTTACCATCCTCTCCCTTTGTCTGAGAAGATATGCTTAGATTATGACAAGAAAAGCGATGCTGTAATCCCTCTGCTATAGGAGTTATGTTTTAGAAACATCAGGCTCTTATCAGTGATTGATAACGCTTAACTCAAAAACATATAGAAGCATTAGGAACGTCAATATTGTGTCAGCAACTGAAGGTGACCCCGAGGTTCCTGTGTTTGCAGTGTGTGCGCGTGGGGCTTTGATGGTAAATTTGTAAGGGTGGTTATGTGGGGAGGCTATTATGGATTTGCTATCTTGGCCTCAAGTGTTTGCGGCTGATTATGTGATTAAATCAATAATAATTTCTGTTTGTGCTCCTTTGCTCCTCTGCTTCATCTTCTTTTTCCTGTGTACTTGAGCAGAACGGTGGGGTGGAGACTGGTGTAGTACACACACAGGCGCACAACTACCACACAAACACACGCACACACACACAAACAGCAGAACAACTGCACAGCAGATGGCATCATCACTTTACAGGTTCCAAAAAGTTTACATGATGGGATTCATAGATAAAGAAAGTCCACTTAAAGTGGTTGAACACCATGAAAGTATCTTTTCGGAGGGTTCGCTCTTATAGTGATTGAAGCAGAGGCACCACACCTTTACTGTATACATGTTCTCTTCTCTATAACCTGGTTTGGTGCCGACTTGTGCCAGCTGCTGCTTGGCAGCAGCAATCACTCCCCTTTCTGGTTGTGCCAGGTTTGTTGTTATGTCTAGACTGCAGGAAATGCAACATTACATTTGTTTACAGCCAACAGGAACTAGAACCAGAAGCTGTTACGTGATTAAAGACTTCTACCCAGAGTGAGAGTGTGTGTGTGGCTCAACCCCCTGGGTTTGTCAACAATCAGCTCAATACAGGCAAACCAAGATGGAGAAACGGAGCAGAACTGATGTCCCTATCAGTTCGATTCCATTCAGCACAACGGTCTGGACCGAGTACTGAAAGTAAGTTGGAGTACCCAGGTTGTGTGTTTGTGGCTGCTCTGACTTCATGTTTATTTGATCATGTGACTGTATATAATACACATTTAGTGTGGCTCTGTGTGTGTGTGTGTGTGTGTGTGTGTGTGTGTGTGTGTGTGTGTGTGTGTGTGTGTATGAGATTGTGTGTGGCTGCGTAGACTCAGAATCCCTCAGCAACCTCTTAAATCTATACCCAATAAAAATCAGCGCTGTCCTGAAAAACAAAACCCAGGGAAACATCTGTAAAACATTGATTTTGCAGATTGCAAACCAACTGCATGGCTAATGAGAAAAGAAATCATTTTTGATTAATTAACCTAAAAATTGGAGAATCTAAGCTGCCACAAGGGGGGCGACGGGTGCTGCAGGCCTGATCACGCCTGCAGGCAGAGGAGGAAGAGGAGGACGTACTGTAGAGCTGCTTCCAGCTCCAGCTCACTCGGGGAGGTTGGGAGGGCTGCTAGATGAGATGTGGCTCCTGTTCAGGTGATCAGATGGAGGAGTCATAGATTTACCACTCAATCATACAAAGGTATTCAGGTGATGGACATTTTGGTGAGCTATAATTTCAGTTTCACTCGTGTTTTAAGTGTTGGCTCATCCAGATCACCCCATGAACATAATCTCAAATTTATCATCCAGACTGTTTTGGCTGTAGCAGTGACTATTTTATTCTACTCTCCAGGGTTAACAAATGTAGTACGTTAATCTCTGATACATCAACAGCAACCTGACACTTTCCCCTGGAATTATAATTTTTCCTTTTAAGATTTGAAATATTAAAAATTAAGATCAGTGCTGCCCCATAGGAGAATTTTTTTCCCTACCCGTCAGGAAGGGAGTAGAAATGTCCAGAATTAAGCTTCAATATTGTCCAACATGAGTGATATGGTTACCTGTTAAGAATACAATCAGCACACCAAAGATGGAGGCTCAGGCGACACACTCGTGCAGGGCGGTGGCGGCCTGGTCTCCCCGGTGGTTAGTTGCTCTAATCAAGATGAGTTGACCCGATGAGTTTATCATCAAATTCATCTTGACATTTTGACTTTAATCTTGTCATTTCAACTTTATTCTTGACAAGCAAATCAAATATATATATATATTTTTTTCTCTTTCGTGCCATTTTTCACGGCTTTACTCATCAGAATTGTGGTTGATAACGCTGGAATAAACTCAGTGACTCAACACTGAGCAGCGGATTACAACCTCTTTAACTGGTGATGCCTCAAAGTGAAGTGAAGTCTATTTGAAACCCATCCAAACTCATTCATAGTTCTGCAGGTCAGTGTTAAATGTAAAAGTTAGGAAGCAGCTGTTGACAGACTTCTTCAATTTATTTTTCGTAGACTTGAAAGTTGTTTTTTTTTTTGCAGCCGTTATTAATAAATTGTTCTCTTAATTTATTAAGTTGCGATGACGTAAACATAAAGGGAAAATATCATCATGTGACCTTAAAATATGATTCTTTTCTCTCGCTCTTTCTCTCTCCGCAGGGCTCTATTTAATCTTTTTTTTTTTTTTTAAGAAATATGAAAAGGTGACACTACCTGGTCAAAAACTAACAAATGAGTTGTTTTTAAATTTAGGTGAACTAAACCTGTCACTGATGCATCCCTAATCCCTACTATCAGATTACATTCTAAAAAAAAAAAAAATACTTCACCCTGTTATTTTGGGACTTGATGGTCTCTGTAAAGCAGACAAATACTGAACATTTTTGTCAGGCATATATTGACTACGTCTAAAAACGTACTATTTCCATGTCATCAAAGTATAACTTTGTTATTTTATTTTGAGTAATTGCTTTTGTATTTATAACAACAACCTTTTTGACCTTAAAAATGTTCTATCTCAAGAGTGTGCAGTCCCAGCTGCACATGGCCAAATAGAAAATAATACCAGAATATGGAATAAGGTCAGTACTTGTAACACACACACACACACACACACACACACACACCAGAGCTGAGAGCCAAGTTGAGCTGCACTCACAACACAGCTGTTCCTCCAAGGTCAATAAGAAACGTGGAGTGTTTATTTGTCTGTGTGTTTTATTTATTTTCTAATACAGCAGAGGCACTGATTTGACAGATCGACATGAAAAGAATCATAGCGCTCGAACGTCTAAAGGGCATGGGAATTTTCCACATTTACTCTTTTGCCTTCATATTTTTTTATCATTAGTTTTTCATAATTCATCACCATCTTGGCGATGTAATTGCCCGCCCACCACCACCACCACCTCCAGACAGGAGAGTGGTGATACCCTTGCTGCTCACTAGGGTGTTGCAGTAACAACCTCCTGCCCTCTGATGGCTAAACAGTAGGCCATTGTAAAGCTGAATCGCCATGGATTTATGGCCATAGTCCTTGTTCCCAGAATGCAATGTCACTCTGTCACACTGCCATCAATCTGCTGTCTCGGACCGAAGACGAAAAGGGAAACAATCACTAGTGAAAAGCAGGCCAACAAGAGTGATTCTTCTTTATGCATGATCTTATTTTCATCAGCTGCCTGTCATAGATAAAATGGCACAAAGAGCTCCATTTACTCCACAGCGTTTGGGAGTTGTCACATCAAACGTCATCTAGCGCTTCCAGATTGCTCGATTAACCAGAGTCTGGTGGAGAGCCAAATGTGACCTTTGTGGCAAATGAATACACCGAAGCTTTTACATCATTTAATCTTCATTAAGCTGAAGCCCGGCGGCCATTTTCACACAAAACTTCCTCTTATGACACAACACAAACCTTTCTCATAATTTAGCAAACATTTTCACATTCAGCCTATTTCAGCTGTACATTCCTTTTCAGTCTTGACTAAACTTCACCAAAAACACACATAAAACCCCTCTGACTGACTGTGCTACTATCTCGCCTCGCTCATAAACTGCTACCATCAGAGCACTTTCCCATGATCCACACACACAGATATTAAACATCATAAATCAGCTTCATAAAGGATGTCTGGGAGATTCAGTCTTTTTTTCCCGAAAAATAAAAGAGGAAAGAAAACCTAAATCCCGGTGATTAATGTGCTCTTGAACCCTCTCATAGCCATGGTAACCAGGGCAGTTTGCCATGCCATTTAAAGGATCCAGGCGCTGACATAGAAGTAGCGTTTTCACACGGATGCATGATCTGTTCAGCTTAAAAACTGTGAAGGTTTTAACAAGTCTGCAGGCCAAACACTTCCATCAAGACAGAACAGGAGAACGCCGATGCAAAAACACTCGGCTGTAAATTCTCCTCGGGAACTTTTTGAGACTTTTATTTCATACGTAATCCAAATGACGGGCGTGAGTGCACATAGAAACACCTCATAATACCTCTTAAGCAAAACAGTATTGGATTTAATGCACGTGATTGTTTTTAGGACAATCAATAACGTCAGCATGTCATTGGTATTGGCACATATAGGTCATCATTTTAATATACCCTAATATATCAGTCCAACGGCAGATATTTAAATTGACCCAGTTTTGCTCAAAAGTCTTCTTCTTCACTCCATCAATCGTGAAAGCAACAATGAATGTGATTTATGGGTTTTCCAAATCTTTCAGAAATAGAGAAAGTGCTTGTTTGTATGTGTTTTTCAGTACGTACGAAAGGTGATTATCTGTATGCTGATAATAGCAGAATATACATTCCTGAAACTCACCCCTAGTTTTAGTGATCTCATACACAGTCTGGCTAGTACGGATTACTTCATATTGATTTTTTTTTTCCATTTTGACTTTATGAAAGAAAAACTACATTTTTTTTTTCTCTACAAAAAAGTGCTAATACACAGGAAAGTCAAATACTGACATGCAGAGTGACGGGATTTGCTCTATTTTACCAACCATATTTTCAACTTAAAGGTTCCATTTTCGTAGCAAAATTAAATTTGTAACTGTGATGTGTTTGTTTGGGGTTTTTTTTTTTTGGTAGCATAATTCAAGATGAAGAAATAAAATCCTGAAATATGAAATACAAGTCAGCGTCCGTTTGTGTCGTCTTTAAAATTCGCAAACATTTTCTAAATCAACAAAACAATATTCTAAATCTGTCATTAAATCCCTTGTCTTTTTTTTTTTTATCAATGCACTGATTTATCATCAAATAGAATGAAAGAGAACACATACATAGACAAAAAAAGGTGTTTTGGGTACACAAACAGGTAAATGGGAGGGTTTTATATATCTGCCCTATAAAATAGGACTTTTTTTTTTAGATGTACATAAAAGAAAATGGAGCTGGAATGACAGAATGTAGATGAAGAAGTAAATGAGAAGTATGGGTGTAAAAAAAAAAGAAAGGCGGGGGGTGACAGGGGGGTGACAGGGGGGACTCACCCACTGTGGTGGAGCTGTGAGATTATAAGTTTGGCGTTGATGCCTCGGCCGCTCCGTCAGCTACCTGATGTTTGCCTCCTTGAATTTACAATGTCAATAACACGGCAGTGGAAACAGCCAACATGATAGATGTCGACATTTTACATGGACTTCCCTCCGAAGTGCCAATTCTTCAAAGGACAAGGAGGAGGGTGGGAGGGAGGGGGGGAGAGACATTTTTTTTAAAAAAGGGTCATTGCATGTGGTTGTTGATCTTTTAGAGGCTGGTGTCATTTATGAGGGATCAATATTCTCGTCATGGCAGCGTGATTTCAAGAGGTGGCATTATTGACGCAGCACTTTTAAATATTCTCTTTTTTTGTGCTGTGATTTGATTACTGACTTGAACATTAAAATACTCGCATTTCATTGTATTTGGTAAGAGGACGCAGCTGTTAAACTTTACTGGTGACTTCAGTTTGGAGAGTTGAACTCCAGCATTTGTGGCTTTATCATGGATGCAAGTCCCCTGCTGAGGAACATGCTAAACGCGGACTTTTTTCTATTTAAAAATCACAATTTTCATATGACACTTGGCTTAAGCTGCGACGTACCTGCGGTCACAGAGACCCTAGGGTGACCCTCAAACCACACCGGGTCTATCTATGCGCCCCCTCATACCTTATAGTACACAGCAGCACGTAAAGGAGGAAGAATCCATCAAATAAATTTGTGTGTTAAGAGCACTGAAATTTTTCTTTGCGTGACATTGTTAAGCCCCCGTACATTCCCACTGCGAGGAGAAGCCTGGTCATTGTTGCAACACAGACTGCTGAAACTAAAAGAGCAAGTAAAGAGTAAAAATCATGTCGAGAGTACCACAGGAGCAGTTATGGATAACGTCGTTGAGATGAGGACAGTCTAGTATGTGATGTCAAATTAAATATGTATAAATCAGCACTGCTAACAAGGCTAATATGACATACTAGCATCTGCCACTTGATCGATTGAGGTCAGCAGATGGAGGATATGAGATTTGCAGGCACACGTCATCTCTTGATGATATAAGTCAGTGCAGATGAAATAGCGGAGAATGATGCTAAACATACATTTGAAAATATGTTCTTGAAGAAATACGATTTCACTTGCCATTTGTTCATAGAGGACAAGATGGTTTTAATCTAAATATTCTTGACATTGGGCCAAACAGTCTCAGGTCATGAATCAGTCTGGTTCTTCGTGGAGGTGTGTCGTGTAAAGAAAGGTAGCAGAGAATATCCTTCCATGCAAGTGTCGTTGATGAAAGCATATGGACAGAAGCTGGTGTTCACATACCTCAGTCAAAACCAAGCACGCTGATATTTACCGTGATAGAAAGTACTTTGTAAAAGTTTAATTTACCTTTGTTAGAGCTAAGGACTTGACTGCTTTCTCAGACAAAAGGTCTTGACAGCACAGCCACAAAGTTCAATTAAAGGAAGAGAGCAGAGGTGAGCATTGATTTAAAAGACAGTATTTCAAACTGCACCCAAGAGCAGCGAGCACTGCTCTCCCACTGATGACACTAATTCTTCAGGGAAATTCATGTTAGTTGGTGTCTAGACGTTTTATTACTTGGCCAAAGCACCAACGAATGGACCTCTTCAAAGACTCAGTGCCCACTTAAAGGGACACGTCCTGGCAACATGACATCTGTCAGTCCAAACAGCAGAAGACATGAGGACAGTTGGCGGGGGATGAAGCCATGCATGGGGCCTCTCTTCCATGTTCAGGAATAACCTCATATGTCAATGACCAATCTGAAAAGAAACAAACATTTTCAAGAATAATGCTCAACTATTTTGGGGCATTTTTTTAATGTTTGTTTGGCTCCAAATGGAAGTACATATCACCAGTTTTCTCTCTTTTGTTATTTCAGGATATGACTATAAATAACGTGTGGTAAAACCAACTGTCCTGATGAATCATGACCGTGAAACTTTAGAGTTGGAGCAAAAGAACTCATGTGGGCAAGCGGGTTGAAAGTTTTACACATTAAGTCAAGATAATTATGAACAACAACAAGCAGGTGGAACCTTGAGCGTTGTTTTATTTCCAGCTATGCAAATACCTAAAATAGTCTTTTTATTTAGTTCACAGCTTATATGAAGTTCTCATCTCTCTTTTGTGTGTGTGTGTGTGTGTGTGTGTGTGTGTGTGTGTGTGTGTGTGTGTGTGTGTGTGTGTGTGGAGGGGGGGGTCAATATGAAACAAAAAAAAGGTTTCGAGGCAGAAATTTCAACAAAAGCTGACAGCAAAGATCAGTGACACCTCGCACCGTGTTAACACATGAAATAAAAGTAATGAATTACTGCGCTGTAATTAGTAGTATAGTGTATTTCCTGCCTGCATCACATCCCTGGTTCAAAAATGTCACACAATCAATGGAACTTTTGTTAATTGAGTGGTGTTTTGTGTGTGTGTGTGTGTGTGTGTGTGTGTGTGTGTGTGTGTGTGTGTGTGTGTGTTTGTGTGTGTTCCTAAACCTGACCAAACCTAAAAAGTCATGACACAACATAAAATATTATTTTCCAACAGTGTGTTTCATTTCAAGAAGTTGTTGTTGGAGAATAAATAAAATGATGTTTTGTGAATTACAAAACATTGTTATCCACCGTCCAGAGCGTTATAATGTCTGGAGGGATTTTGCTTGCCCACACTGACGTTCTAACACATTAAAAAAAAACGCATGTTGCAAGCATGAAAAAGTCACACTTCCGACAGAAATGTACCCGTGTGAAAGGCTTACTGATTATTTTTATTGTGTCTGCTTTCTCACGTCATTAAATTACCTTTTCAGACTCTCACACAAACTGCTGTTTTGAGACAGTTTGGGATCTGAACTGAACAAAGCGATGAAGAAATTGTGTTGTTGCTTGAAATGTTTTCCTAAAAGAAAATAGAAAAAAAAAACAACACTTTCAAGTAGATTAGAGAAAGGCTTACATGTTTTACTCATTGGTATTTGGAATATGAAATGTAAAGGGTTTGGATGAAATGTCTTGTGTATTTTGTCTGAGAAGAAGATAAACAATTTACGATTGAAAAAAAATGAGCAAAATATCACTATAAGTGAAAAAGTAGCACCTCAGACGATGCATTTGCTATCATTTGATCTCACGCAAACATGACTTCAAAACAGACACACACACACACACACACACACACACACACACACACACACACACACACACGCACACTCTCAAGTTGATTAGCAGCGCTCCTGTGAGTGTGTGCCATGTTTTAGTGGAAAATTACAGCTCTTTCAACAATTCCTCAGTCGGGATCCCATTTTAAAGTGGATTTTATCTGCAAATCACAATTATTTTGTTCATGCTCTGTTTTAATGGGCACCCCCGCCGGGCTGAAGAAGACACTTCTCTATTCATAAATGTATTACTGCTGGGGAATCATTAACTTATTGTTAGCGGCGCGACTGATGGCTTATTGACATGACAACATTCAACCGACACTTTTGTCTTTAAGCCATACATCCATATCACTGAAAACAATGTCATCTAGCCCATTTCTGTTACTCCCCCTTGTGTGTTTGAGCTTAGTGGAATGCTTTTCAGTGACCAGGAAAAAAAAAAAAAAAAGAAAAGAAAAGAAAAAAGTACCAAGCAAAAAGATAAGTGTAGGCTGGATTTCTGGAAAGACTGAAGAGGTTTTCTTTATGACGGGGAATACGGAAAACAAAAGCAGCAGATGTCACAGTAAATAAGACGAGAGGGTGTGAGATGATGTTAAACAGAAATCACTGGGTGAAAATGACGTATCGCTCGTGTTTGCGTCGACTTAAGAGTCTAAAAGCCCAAATAGAGGAGTCGAAATGATAAACTGCAATGTGTGAATTATCTGAGAAGCGAGTCTGATATTCATGGCTGGGCATGCAGGGGAGTCATGAAGTCAGACAGTTTGCACAGATGGTGGCCATCCTTGGTCCACACTCAAATAAAAAGCGAAATGAGCGTCTCCCTCGGTGTCCAGCTATTCCCCTCTTGCTCAGTCAATGCAGACGCAGATAAAGGGACGGGGGTGTAAAAGTGTTTAAGTAGGCAGAAGTTGTAAAGGAAGAGAAAAAAAAAAGCAGATTCGCTATTCAGTGCTTGTGCAATCCTTTCTGCCTTGTTGAACTTTATTAAATTCTGTCGTTCTCTACTTCCCGTCTGGCTGCCTTTGTCAGCTTCTTCTCATGCGTGACTCTGATTTTTGGTGTGGTGGAGGGCACTCAGGCTGAAAGAATGTGTTGGTGATGATCATACCACAGTGCAGCAATAAGAATCCAGCTGAGATGAATCATGGTGACAAATCTGGAGGGAGGGAAATATACATGTTGACAGCTTGGTGTCCAGAAGAACCTTTATATTATTTTGCTATATCCAGATAGGTGGAAAAATGCAAGAATTGCTCTGTATCCGTTACCGTGGTGAATTACAAATCGGATGTAAAACTACACTCCGTCAAGTTTGGTCTCTCCAGTGTCTTTTTAAAATATTTCATTATGAAAGGCATCAATTTAGATATTTTTTTCACAACAAGCGAATACTGACTGCTTTTGTTTTCTTCATTGCTTTTTTTGGTGCCTGAATGAAAAAAACTGATCGAGTAACTTTCCATTTCCTAAAAGGGCAAATATAATGAAATGCCAATCATGCAAGCTATGTTAATATATTACTATAATTTCATAAGATTTTAGCATAAATATACGCCAGTATTACCATAATTATCCTGTGAGCCCTCATATTTATAGTACAACCTCCCGAGGAGTTTTGACCTATAATTTGGCTCTGATGGAACTGGGTGGTTTACCATTGGCATTATTGCTAATGTTTCTTATGTGATAATGACTCAAGTACAATACTTTTCAGTTATTTAGTTAATTCTTACCAGGAATCGATCAACAAAAAACATGCAGTGAGCTTCACATGCGTGGAAGAAAAAGGGGAAAAAAATCTAAGCATTCCCGAATGGAAAATTAAAGGGACTGCGTGTAAGATTTAGAGAATGACTAATCAGAACCTGAATTAAATGATGTCATTACTTGTATACATACATGAACAGCTGTATCCACCAGTTATACTACTTCCTAATAGCTAGGTGGAAGAAACACTCCACACATGCGCAGGGGATTTGCATCAAGAGGATGTATCGGGTGTATTCACACTATACGTCCCATTATAATAATGATGACGTACTTGCAAGAGGACGAGCTGCTCTTCTATATTTTAGTATTGAAGATATAAAGTGGTGTATGAGGACCAAAGAGAGAAGCTGGCATCTGATTTCCTAGCATCAACAAGTGCACGCCGTTACAACAAATTTTCCCAGTTTGCAGACGACTGCCTCCGTGTCAACCTTCCGATGATGAAACTGACATCACACGGACCCTTGCACCGACACAGAAAGTTTAACAGAAGCTTAACAGTGTGGATGCCAAAGCTTTCTGGCATTCATTTCATTTATTTTTCCAACTCTCACACGGTTAATTCCCACTTTAGTTGTCTCTCCTTTGACCAGCTTTTATTTGCTCAAATGGATCCTGCCTCTGGCCACCATATTAGACAGCTTTTAATTGACTACTGACTGGTGTCTGAGGAAATGTGCTAATCACCTAAAACTAAGAACAAGCGTGTCTTTGTCAGTGTAGAATGAGCCCTTCATATCTACCTCCCATGGAGCCCGACGTGTAACACTGCCCTGTTTCTACAGGGAGGGCATGGCAGCAGGAGGTAAATGGACTTGTCTCGTAACCAAAGGGTCACAGGTTTGATCTCCATTTACCCCGGAGACCGTTTTGCATTGTCTTTGTGCAAGATACAGATGAGTAGGTTGGTACATCGTTAAGTGCTTTGAGTACCACTGAAGTAGAAAGATATGATAGAAATACTACAGTCCACTTCCAGAAATACACATATCAGATGATTTCATATCATGAAATCCTTGGTGTGGAGTATTTCCAGCAATTTCAAGAATATCTTCTTGAAAAAATCCTCATGTGTGAACAGCCCCTCTGTTATTCATTAGGCTGTTGTCTAAGAGACAAGTGTCTATAGTCTGATCTGGTCACATATTCAAGTTCAATCAGTCTTCCAGGAAACAGAGATTAGGGAAGAATGAGTCATCATATTCCACAGTCTTGACAACCATGTCATGCCTTGCAGCCTCTCCAGAGAGGAGACTGATGATGCCTGTCTTTCATCAGTTCAGCTTTAATCTGACATGCCTCGTGTTTTATGATCAGATCAGAGAAAAATCCATGAGTCCCCTCAGCCTCCCGTCCACTGCCCTCACCTGTGGAGCAGAATATACTTTTATAAAACACCTGACAAAGCTAACAGTAGTCAGGGGAGTCACTGAGAGGAGACGAAGATGAGGGGGTAAGAAGACGATGTGCCATACAACAAACAATCATTGTCAAGTGACATTTCTGGGAGGAAGTGGCAGCCTCTCTCCTGCTGCCATCTAAACAAACAAACAAGCAAACAAACAAACAGAGGGGCGAGACAAAGTGCAATCACTGACCTTTGTTCAAAGAAACCATCTAATCTGTTTCCACTTTACTTAATTAGTAAAAAACAGAGTTTTTTTTAATGTGCACAGTGTTAATGGGAAACAGCTCACAGGTGCTAATTAAAAAGACACAAAAAAAAAGATTATTCGGTAACTTTGAGTCCGTTTATCTAGGTATTCATCATCAAAAACTTGGCAAACACATATGATTACATGTGCTAAGCCTGATGAAATCAAATTACTTTTGCCAATATTTTTAACTTAATTAACAACTACAACTTTATTGCCTGAACATACATACATATTAACAGTGAATTACAGGGTCTGGAGCTTAATAATATAAAGTTTTTTCCTCCATGGCTGACGGCTTGTTCCCACTCAAGGCTACAGGTTTATGCAGACAGTGATTAACCACTGCTTTACAGGATCGACAGAGGCACCATGTGTGCCCTTGAGGTGGCAAATACATTCATTTCCTCTCCGACTGTTAAGAGGAGCCAGCGCCAAGCCGCTCTGCCAAAACAGTGTTTTATGTCAGTGGATCCAGTGAGTGTTTGACAGACAGCCGGAGGTGGCCCGTTTCATGATGAACTAAAACATCAGAAATGATTTCTCTCACATTACATACACTGCTAATTTCAGTTATTTCAATATCAAAAAACATGAGTAAATGAGCTGATAGTTTTACAGTTAATATTTGAAAATAATAATAATAACATCCATGACTGATAGTAATTTATCACACATATATACGAGTGGAACATTTACCTACTGCACTCAAGTTTCTTTTTTGAGTACATTATTGTTAGTATTTTACTTTCACTGCACAGAACTTTACTGTTTGATGCCACTACAACACATGCATCTGACAGCTGTAGTTATCTGTAATTAGATTTTACATGAAAAACCTGAAATTATCTTACAAAATAAAAGTATTTGATGGATGATCTATCAATAGTGGTGTATATGACGGATTATATTGAAGCAATTCAGAAGCAAAAATCAAGTACTGAGAAAAATGATGCTGACGCATATCATGTGTAATTAAATATTTGTTAAAACTTTTAACTTTTAAACCAGGCAGATTTGTATGTTATCAGTCCACTGAATGGCCGTTATCATGTAATGTAATATAATATAATGTGACATAACACAACATGACACATCGTTAACATAATATATAATTGTGTAACGCAACCTAGCATGGTACAACACAGTGTAATTCCACGTAGGGTAACACTACCTAGCGTAATACTACCTAGCGTAACACTACCTAGCGTAACACTACCTAGCGTAACAGTATCTAGCGTAACGTGTAACTATTTTATCAAATGTCCATTCAAAAGTATGTCTCATACGTCAGGGGATTATGCAATGTTCAAGAATAGAACACCGAGGGACATTCAGCCAGCTAGCAGGCCACAGGCTCATTACAGACAAAGAGGGGAAGAAACTTACATTGTCATCTGACTTCATTGCCAGGCTGAATATCTTTACAGAGCAGTAGACCATCAAAGAATGCAATGAAAGTTAGCTACGTGCTATCATACAAGCTCACCAAACAGAGAAAACAAACCCATGCTTCAGTTCAAACAGTTAATGGATGCTTACTTTTTTATAAATTGGTAAGGCCCTCTGCAAAATATGGAAAAAGTTGTCCACCCCTGGTCCACTAAAATGTAACACAATGGCATGCAACACGGTATGCAGTGTGCACAACTTAGCATACTGCGATGTAGCATACTGCAATGTAGCATACTGTAATGTAGCATACTGCGATTTAGCATACTGTAATGAAGGATACTGCGATGTAGCATACTGTAATGTAGCATACTGCAATCAAGCATACTATAATGTAGCATACTGTAATGTAGCATACTGCAATCTAGCATACTATAATGTAGCATACTGTAATGTAGCATACTGCAATCTAGCATAGTGCAACCAATTTTTTCTAGTACCTAATCCGAATCAGACGTGAAACACAATGATGTGTCACAAAACGTTATTTTTTTAAGTTGACTTCGTTCATCACTGATAGTACAAGATGATGTCGGCCCTCCAGCCTGTCGTCTGAGGCATTCTAGCTGTAGTGATCAGATCTGATAACACGCATTGAATGGACAGATAACTTACACATGTTTTCAATAGTAGGTCAAGTTATTATTTTGTTATGCAGTGCAAAATACATTCAGATGTATGATATCATTCATCTACTTCAACAGAAATATCAGCACGCAGATTTCAATCTGGCGTGCTTTCCTCCAGACATGTCTTTGAAGGCTCAGTATACAAATGTCTTTTTTTTCACAAAATTTGCGTCATAATTTGTTTTCTTAATATTTGCTGCAGGCCTTGGTAGCTGAAGACCTCAACCCCGTGCTATGTGTCCCCTTAACCACATTAAAGCCCCTCTTGTATGGGCAGTGTGTGGTCTGCCTCTCAGGGACCGCAGGGGATGCAGGAAACAAATTAGCTTTCTTGACCTTGGCCCAAGTTTCCCTTCCACCCTTCGCCCCCCCCCCCCCCCCCCTCCTCCCTGTCCTTCATCTGGCCACTTCAAGGGTCAGCTGAATGACAACACCCCTCTGTTGTCCCCCACAGTGGGGATACATTCAGATGAGAAGCTTGTGCAGACTACAGGGGCATTGTGGGAAGTTAAGATTATGAGTTCAGCTTGTGTAGTGTTGATGATGTAAGCTGGATGTGGTCGGAAAGAGAACCAGTCACACAAAAAGTCAAAAGAGAGGAATCGTAAACTGAGCTGGCAGAAGGAAGACGCTTATCATGTCTGGGTAAATAGAGCTCCGTGAAGGGTTACTACCAAGCTCTGAATGAAGAGGAAACTGCGTGATTACTTAAGGTTTCCTGAAAACTTGAGACAGACGCACACTTTTCTCAATCTCAGGGTTCAGATTGTTGACACACTATCATGAATGAAACAGAGATTTTTCAAACACACTTAGTACATATTTTCAAAAACAATAGCAACGATTTTTTTGGCTGCCGCGGTGGCCTCTGTAACAATCTTTCATTGATATTGGACTGTGAAACCATCAGACAAAATAATTCTCCTAGTTCACGTGAAAGCACGTTTGCGTGCATCAGCCTGAGAGATAAACTAACGCAGGGTGTCCAGCGGAGGGACGTAGCAGCACTATATTAATGCTCATACTCTCCATTGATCTCTGAGGGCTCCTTAATCTCGCAGCAAGCTTCCTCCGACGTATATTTCATAATGTCATACATAGTACATCGATAAGGCTGGTGAGGGTCTTTACTTCATCATGGAGCCTCACAGCGTCTATTGATTCTAGAGTGAGGCAAACACATGTCTTTAACACATGAGTCTGTCACACCTCGCAGATACGACCAAACTTTCAAGATCCTCCATGAGAATAATCAATATTCAACATAGCAATATATCATCTGTAATGTTAACAACTGAGGGTCGTAAAAAAGGCTTGTTGTTGTTTGTTTTTTTTTCTCTAAAAGGCATTTCAGAACAAAACAAAGACGTTTGTGGTGCATGTTTAGTGCTTTCCCTGCACTGGAGATTATTTATTTGGCTGTATGATTCAACTGGTGTTCTGGGAATGGTTGACAAAAAAATACATACAGTAAAATGACTCACTGGCATGGCTTTGGCAGTGGACCAAATTGACCATATCCGTATGACTAAACGGCAGCTTAAGCCAGAGCAATTTCCTCTTCATTTTCTGCAGGCAGCCAAGTAAAAATGATTATAGTGTGAGCTTTGACGAAGCCTCTACAAATATGGGCTTTTGACAGCCACGACTACTCCTGCTTCTAGTATTTTTACAGAGAGAGAGAGCAAAGAGAAGTGTGTTACTGTTTCTGAAGACATAAACGCTTTTGATGTTTAAATATAAATCACCAGTCACTCCAGGATCATGAGGTCTTCTGTGATTGCTGCGATCCAAAAATGCTCAATTTTACAGGTTTTCTCTGAAATTTCGAACCGCAAAGTTTGTCCATTTTTCACCTGGAATACGAGGAATTTCCAAGTCTAAATAGAGATTGTTATGATGAATGAAAAAAGTAATACGTAATCACTTGCACTCATACTTCTTCATTGTGTTTTCATCTGAATTAGAGCAATGCTAATGCATGACTGTCACATTTGTTGGCTATGGTGAGGCAGACTGAGGCACGTACAGCGATGGGCATTTGTGGGAAATGTTGTAGGCAGCCATATCGGTGGCCTTGTTCTCATGGCGGGACTACATTTCCCATAAACCCTCCTCCTCCATGTTTGGATGAGCAGAGAGGTCGCTAACTGAGACTTGCTAATCATAGATTATCAGTTAATTTGCAAACAGATTTTTGATTAAACCAAATTAGCACTGAAGCTACTGTTTCATCTGAAATAAAATGATTCGCCACCCCTCACAAATATTACATGCTTTGGTACAGTTTGCTTATTTTGGTGTGTAATGTGGAGAAATCACTTTCATTTTTGTTGAGATCGACAACCCCTGCAAATTTGGTCCCCTGCGTAAAAGGATGTCTATATATGCAGTTACAATCTTCTTAAGGGACCCGTATCTTACTTTTCCAAACTTTGGAGTTGTCAAAACTCTGATGCAATCCCCATTGAATCTTCAGTGCGTTTTCTGCAATATTACACACACATTCACATTCTGATTTAAAATGAATGTCTTTGGCATCAAGTCTTAGTATCATATTATTAATTTAGAGGTCCAACAGTCATTTAGATTGAATTTTACAATAATTGATTGAATCATTCACTAAACACGCTTACTTTAAATCGTCCAATGAAAGATTAAATCACGATATTCTAAAAAAATACAAAAAAAATGCAAAAACAAATACGGCAAGTTTAAATGTAATATAACAACAGTAATATGTAACAGAGGAAATATTTCAATCTGGTATTATAAGACAAAGCTCCAAACTGATTTGTATTTTTGTACTTGTGTGAATGGAGCTGATATGAGCTAAATGTGTGTGTGTGTGTGTGTGTGTGTGTGTGTGTGTGTGTGTGTGTGTGTGTGTGTGTGTGTAGTACGATCACATGGCCGACAGACTGATTCCAGACAGTAGGAAGTGAAAGTGCAACTGCACCCACAACACAGGTTAGATCTCAACATGGTTTTCCGCTGTACAGCAATCACCCTTCTCACTTTACCCCAAAAGTGCAGAGGTAGAACTGTGAAAACACACATTTCAATATCTGGCAGGGGAGAAACAAGAATAATTCAAAAAAATGTGCAAATGTACACTCCACAAAGTCAGGAGTTGATATGACTTTTCACTCCAGGCAACTACTCTCTGTAAGTAGTACTAATTATCTAATAATCAGGAAACAGGTGTGAGTATCTGTTAAGAAATTAAGAGGGTTTATTCTTACTCTTACAGCATCGTGACTGGGCTCACGGTTGCATTGAAAGCTCTATTTTTTTCAGCGGTTTAATGAGCTAAACCTTGAAAGTGTTTTAGAAACAAAGGAGACACAACGGGTTCCTCGGTTTGGTTTGATTTTCTCATTGTGTCTGACATCAAAGGAGGGAGAGAGGGGCAAACTTGTGGCTTCGACAGCTGCAGATGAGGAAATGTGAAAAATAAAACAAAAGGGATGCTGCTATTTGTGTGATAAAGAAAGACCAAAAAAATACATACATATATATACTGTATATATATATATATATATATATATATATATATATATATATATATATGTAATAATAATAATAATAATAAAGCAGCCTCACACTGAGATAGTTGCTCCAAATGAAATACCTGCAGATTGCATGTTGCATTTGCAGGGCTCTTCTGTTTTAATTAGGGTTTTGAAGATTTTTTTTTTTTTTTATCAGACTGTCACTAATCTCTCTCACCCACACACATAAAAAAAAATTAAGAAAAATAGTACAACAATTTGTCTGATACACACATTATCAAAAAAGAAGCAATGAATTGGGGACAAAACCATTGTTGCATTTCATTTTGGAGAACAACCATTACCTCTACTTTTTAATTGCATTTTCTTTGGGGCAAAGGTGATAATTAATTTTGCTCAGGGGGGCACACATAAACTAAAAATGTTAAAATAGTAGTCTTGCCTTCAGTCCCAGAAGAACTATTTCAATTTTGGCATGGTAACTCTGGCATACTGCAGGACAGGGGAAAAAGGAAATCATCCATCATACCTGGAATACAAGTCTCCGCTTATTTTGACTTTAAACAACATTAAGAGAAAAAGAAAGACAATCGTGTCGGGTTCTAGTGGATTTCTTGCAAATACAGAGTTTGGATGACTGCACTATTTCTGCTAAAGTGCCAAACATAAAATACACGGTGTAATTTTGAGAACATCAACTTTGTTTCACCATTTGAAAGGCACGTTCAGTTGATATTGTCGAAAAGTATATATTTGTGCATTAATTTATCTTCCTAATAAAACAAGGAACCTCTTGGTTTCTCTTGATTATTTCAACAAGCGTTTAGTCGATCAAACCTAGCGTGCGCTCTGCTGATGCATCAAGGAAGTCGTTTGGATGCAGTTCTCATTTTTTGCCAAAAATGTTTGTGTTATTTTTTTCTTAGGGTTCGTTGTGATTGGATGGCTTTGTGAAAGGGTCAAGGGTGGGACTGAGGTGACAGGCGGGATTCCACACAAAGATGGGAGATGAAACCAACAGTCCTGTCCTGAATTAGATGAGTTATGTCGCCTGCTGAGCACCGGTCTGTATTCTGAGAGTAAAGTCAGAGATTAAGAGTGTTTTCACACTTGGTCCCTTCAAGCCCTCAAAAAAGGAATTCAAGGCGATTAGTCAGAATTTTTGTACATATGTGAGCACTTTAAACTCACCCAGACCCCTCTGAGGCAAACCAAACTAGTCTGGATTCAAGTCTGCATTGTGGTTCACTAAACCTGGACACTGGAAGCACAATGTGCTCCAAATTTGCTGCAATAACGTGTCACGTTCGCTGTCTCCTGGAGCCCAACCTCGCATCCAATCATCTTACTAAAAACACGAGAACTCTGCTTGTCTGTCTGTGTGTCTTTGGCTCGATTAATTCAACGGTTTATCTGATCGACATGCGTCCTGAGAACGAGTGTGCCGAGTTTAAGCGTGTGGGGTCCTAATGGTCTAAGGAGATGAAACACTGAGATGACAGAGAAAAGTCAGAGATCCAAGTCAGATATTGTAGGAGACGTTTTGTGATGTCACACAACCCATGGCTCCACCCCTGAAACAATGCGTAGTGCAACAGATGAATGTGTGTGTGTGTGTGTGTGTGTGTGTGTGTGTGTGTGTGTGTGTGTGTGTGTGTGTGTGAATCCATTCCAAATAAGCACATTGTAAAGGAGCACCGACCTCAAACTCTTTTGAATTCTGACATTTCTTCTCATAACTGAGGTTCTATGATATCATAACAGGTACTTTAGAAGTATATTAAATACAAACAAGTACTACCAGCTCTTCATCCACACACAAGTGTCTACTTCTCCAAAAAGGTGTCTTTCACCGTGGCTGTATAACAAAGGCAACTCCTTCTTGTAAAATGTCCTCTTTTTTCTATCTGTGCGTGTGGTGTGTGTGGCGCAGATTCTGTCTCCCTCTCTTCATTCCTGGCCCTCTTCCATTGTTAGTCACCTTGTTTATTGGCTGGAGCAGCCGTGGCGTACTGGACATCATCTGAAACTACAAACGACAGGATGCAATAAGCTGGAGAATAGCAGCAATCTGAGGAAAGTTCTCCATTCACCAGAGCTCCCTAACTCTCTGTCTTCTTATCCTGGGTAGAAAATAAAAAAATCAATACGGGCTCACAGGGCTTGATAAAAGTGCTGGACAGGGAGAGAGGCAATGCTGGATATAGTGAATTAAAGTGATCAAAAATTTTCCAGTCGACTCAGCCTACAGCCTACGCAAACTAACAACCCTGTCTCCACAACTGTCCGTCATCCTCCTGCAGCCACTATCTTCATTCTCTCCTTCAGCTTTATTTCATTCGTTCCTCACCATTTAGCTGACCTTTTCTGTTGGAGTTTTTTTTTTTTTTTCGTCCACTGTAGCATAGTGATGTAAAAAGTCTGCACTAATTACCACAAGAACAGAATGAATTTCTCTCTTTGAAATGAGTTGAGTACGCGTAAAAATACAAGAATCTGAACGCTGTTTTTCCTGCTAAACTGGTGAAGTGCAGACAACAACCCAACAACAAATTACTCCATAGTACAGAGGCGGATTACAGCGCCAGCCGGCAGCAGTGTCACTCCGTGAGGTGGTTACTACTGCTACTCTTGTGCTCACTGACTTGATTGAGAGTTCCCTATATTTCACAGCAGACATGCATCGCTGACCTTTGAGTGCTCGTCATAACACACAACAGAAATGTCAAATGATCCGATTACAGATTCGTCAGATCAAGTGACAGAGGGTAAAATACATGAGAGTATTTATACACAGGAGGATACACAGCTCTGCCTAGGAAAAGTACTACAAGGGGATATGATGTATAATAATCTGTGCTGTAATGGGAATCCATGACCTTTTTACTGAAATTTTAGGGAATTTTATATCCATGCCTATAAAACAGAATTTTGTCTCTGAATCATTCGTTATACCTCATTTGTCTCAAAGCCAGAGATGTTTGGTTGCTGAGAGGGCTTGTATTCTTCCTCTGGCCGTTCACACTGGTTGATTCATCCAAAGGAAAACTGATGTGTGAGTTTTGTTACTGGGCTGAATAACAAAGAAATATTAATTTTCTTCTGCAGTGTAAAGATAAATCAAGTGACCGGAGAGGTTTTTAGATTGTAAAGGCCGTGTTAAGCTTTGGGTGAAAACTGGGAAAATGAAGAAGAAATCATGTTTAATTAATGTTTATTTTGATTTTTGTGTAACACTGGAAGCTTATGATTTCTTTCTGACTCAACAGTAGTCAAATGAAGATGTTTTTAATGTTCTTTCTTGAAATTCTTAAAATGTACACACTGTACTATGAACCTGGGGCAGGGGAAAACTATTTTTTTTTAAATGCGTGTGATAAAACTTGAAGTAGAATAATTATAAAAGACAAAAGGTAGGAGTATTCTTAAGTGCGCTTTGAAAAAAAATCTAATTTAAAATCTTCTTAAAAATCAACTTAAGAACTTCTTAAAAATCATCTTAAGAACTCCTCACATATCATTTTAAACTTAATTTGTACAGAATCATTTCATCACTTGATACAATTAATTTACTTGCAGGCTCCCCCCCTAGAAATTTTGAGCAAACGCCTGATGAAATCTTGGCAACAAAAGAGGCTTTAAGATAGTCTGCTAATGCTAGTGTTGAAATCATGCTAGCGCTTGGGAGTTGTGATTGGGAGACTGCAGTTGAAGTGGACTAACGACACAGAACTGTCCGTTTTCCTTACACAACCTTAAGACTTTTTTTTTTCTTTTAATCTTCAACTGATTTAAGGAAAATGAGAGTGAAATGTAGTATTTGCCATCACTCGATCAAGCTTAAAATTTGGGAGGCATTTAAGATAAAAATGAAGATCTTATTCTTGTACTTTAAAGTGAATAGTTAAGAGTATCTTTTGTGTGAATGCAGCTTTTCTTAAATTTAGATTTACAATATAATTACACATTTAAGAGGAAATGTTTTCTTAAAATAGTTTTGTTAATCCGGCCCCTCCTTGTGTGAAGTCTTCTAAAACCGTGTGCTGCGCAACACAATGGTCAAATTCAACTCAACTCATAGAAAGTCAAAAAGTCCAATTATTAGCTAACTCCAATCTTGTGAACCAGAATGACACAACAGGATGTGCTGCCCGTATTCCTCATGTAGGCCTTCACCTACTGTGTGCCCGACCACACACACACGCACACACACACACACACACACACACACACACACACACACACACACACACACACACACTAATTCAATTACAGTAATACCGGCAGCAGCTGACTCACCCAGCTCACACACCCCATGCCAGCCCCACACAGGGCCTCTTGGCACCTTGTCCACCTAACAGTAAGAAGGGATTAATAGGGATTGGCAAATCCAGTCCAGTCTCATGGTGTGTGAGTGTTACCACAGAGCTAAGCTGATGTAGCAGCTCGCTACTGATAACTGCAATTTGATGGTTGTACTGTGGGAAAAAATGTTCCACATTTTGTTTTATGTCTTTTTATATCACCACTGTGACAGTGAGGGGTTTCCTGTAAATATGTTTACTGATATATGACATGATTTTCTCTTCACAGTTGGTAGCAGGACAATCAAAGAAGCACTAAGATTTCTGACCATTACAATCAACAATTATTTGAATATTGTAATACATTAGTTTAGGTCGAAAGTTGTTTTTTTGGTGTGTGTTGTTCATTTCTTTCTCTTTCTCTCTTTTCTCTCGTTGGAAGTGACTATGATTACTAGGCGTTGGACATGTTCACTTAAAGTATGTTAGAAAAGATTATTAATAAGAAATTTAATTCAGCATAAATTATATTAAAAACAATAATTAACCTCGAAATAAAAGGGTGTTACACAGCCCAAATAAACACCCAGACGGCCTCAGCTGACCTCCACTGTGTGTTTATGTGTGCGCCTTCCTGTTCATGCCAATGTGATGTTGGATGTGTGTGTGTCAGGGATCAGCTTAAGAGAAACTAACCACCTGGGCCAGCACTCGCTGTGGCCTAACATCCTGTTGACCTGGGTTAGACAGCAGCAGCAGACAGCCTTGAGACACTTAAATCCTGCCGTAACCCTGAGCAGCACACACACACACACACACACACACACACACACACACACAAACACACATATGTCCTCACAGGGTTGGCTCCATGTTTTGCAGGTACCAGGAACCTTCAGCCAAACGCCTCCACAGTCCCTCCTCTCAGTGCACCAATATCCCAACAATGATACCAGTGTCTTGACATGGCTAAAGCGTTATATTCAACATCTCTACATCACGTACGACTGTTAAAATTCAGTGTACCTTGCAGTCTACTCTGTCACTTTTATGACATCCGGCAAACGTGTATGTCATTATGTGTTTGTTTATTTGACAAAGCAAAACTGCAGAAGGGGATGAGTCAACGAGTCAAACCCTCCAGTTTAACTGAGGATAAACTCAAAATCCTATTAATCAGTGGACTATTAATCTTATGTCAGCCATGCGGATCTTGATGCTCCAACTCCGCCTGTCTCTTTCAATATTTATCTATTTTAATCTCTTTATAAAGCAAAAGGATTCCAATTACAAATGCCACAAGAGTCAATCCAATTGAAAAACAGTTGGCAGTCCCGTGTTTAACGCTTAAAACCTTAAGAAAAGATTACAGATGGGCCGTTGCGTGCATATTCGAGATGCAATGACTTAAATGCATCACTCCAAAACTATTTGCCTAAGTGTTTCTGTCAGAGATTCGCAGCACCTGATTAATCGCAGGTCTTTACAATATGGTGCATGGGAATCTGCTATAAACCCCCCTAAAGCTAAGTAAGCAGCCTGTATACAGAATAGTGAAGATTAGGATTACTGTAGTTAAAGTTGAGGAAAAACAGCCGTAGAGCCGTATAAAGCCAAATAAATGTGAAATATTTTATTAATAAATGTCAGTTTATGATCAAGAAGCGAGTCTTTTGCGATACGCTTTATTGGTAACGCAACGCTTGATTTTACACCCTGATCATCTATATTTACAGCCTCTGAAGCTCAACTCATCCCCTATCCAGCATGATCGATGAGTATGTTGCCATGTAAACACACACACACACACACACACACACACACACACACACACACACACACACACGTGCATACCTCCTGTGTGCACATACACACACACCGAGCTTGATTTTGAAGGGTCCTTAATCACAACTAAGCAATTGACTGATCAATGGCAGATATGAGGAACAACTGCGGCATGCTAACGGCTTTGCTTTGTTTTGCTCCATTTTTATCACCGATTATATTTCTCCCGGTGTTAACAGCCTCAAAGCCCCGCCGAGGTATTAATTAAAATCTAAATACTAAATATTGATTGATACGTTATCAGGCCATAGCAGTTGCTCCACAGGCTATTGATCCGGCCTGTGATTTATTATCATATTTAAGGAAAATCATTTTGCGTGATTATACGAAGTAATGGATTTTTAGCGAGAGGTGTAATTCTTTTTTTTCTTTTTTTTTTTGTATTGTGTTTGTTATGTGTGTGAGGTGGAGCCGATTCCTCAATTGCATTCGGAGATCAGTGATATCCTTGCTACTGCTGAACCCCCTCCCCTCCTGAACCCCCCCCCCCCCCCCCCCGCCTGGCCTGCGAGAGGCTAAAGCTTGTGTAAGAGAACGATCCCGCTCCTGTCATTGGGAATAATGGGTATTGGGATTACCTCTTTAATCACAACAAAGATTAACAGATGGTATGAGAACAGTTATTAGCAAACATCTTGCACTCATCAAATCAATAAGATGATTTGTAATCAGGCTGTTGGTGCAAGTGAAAAGGGAGCCGGGGCCGTTCCCAGTGAAAGATCCTGGCAATCAGAAGCTACTGTGTAGCAATTACCTCTCCACAAAATAGGTGCTCTTCCTCCACTGGCTGGCAGTCCTCCAAAACACACGCCACTGATAGCAACATGGGGCATTAACACGGCAAAACACAAAACACTGCACAGCTAACCTTGTGTTTGATCAGGTATTAGGTTGCTCCTTGATTTCATTTCACCTTGCCGCCTTTTAATTTGGTGGATCTCGGCATGTACTTGAAGGAAAAAATCTAAATGTTTACACATGCTGTCTCCCGCTACAAAAGGGCCGTATAGCTCATTAGCAGGTTACCATAAATAAGTCAGAGGAGGGAAAACGAGGGAGGAGGATAGAAACTATACAGAGAAGGATTCACTGTGCAAATATTTCTCCCTGGAGACGGAGAGCAAGGAGAAAGAAAGAGGGAAGGACTCTAGAGCGACCAGCACTTCCAGTACAGTAAATGGAGGAATGTCAAATCTTTGGCTGTGGCTTTGTTGACTAAATGAAAGAACATAAGCTTAAAAAAAAAAAACTTCACGTCTTCATCTTGGTTACTCTTCACATGGACTCTGTCGGAAGTTTGTTTTCTTAATTCTTTTGTCGCCACTGTGAAAAACTGCATGTCGTTTTGCTTTGTTCTCTTAGTAGATGGACAGATAGGAAAACAGAACTTAGTATTTACTTCATGTTATGTTTAATGATTATTTGCTGAAGATGAAGCATTTCCTTCCATCTTACGACTTGGCAAATTATATTTTAATGATTAAATCGTCATAACTAGTTTGATTAAATCTAGTCTCCCTTTTCTATTGCAATCTTTTTAAATAATTCCTTCACATCAACTCCGATAACAAGCGTCAGTGTCACTCTTACCAGATGCAAAATATAGTTTGTCCTACATTTAAGACCAGGTGAGCTTCCCAAAACATTTTTTTTTAAATAAATATTTCACGAACAGGGAAAAAAGGCAAGTAATTTCTTTGAAGCCAACTGTGTCTGTTTATTTTTAAACATATAGTTCCTATTTCTATCTGCTACGGAGGCAGAGAAATAAAGATTTTCATAGACGTTAACAATTCTTGAGGTTTTTCAGGAAACCTTTTGGGTGTTTGGAAGGTGTTTCCCAAAATTCCAAAGGTTTGCTCAAGCATTTTACCCCCCCCCCCCCCCCCCCCAAAAGTTAACCTTTTGCAGTCGACCTCACCTTGATGGTATTGGTCAGACGAAGCATGTCTTTATTTTCTTATAATGATAAATGCACATCATTACTCTGCTCATCTACGGTTTTGTGTGTTCAGTTTTACACACACTTGCACAGACACGTCAGGGCACACACATTCCTAATAACAAAACACACGCAGCACTACTTCCTGCTCATTCACTTATGCTAACCACCAGTAGCCAATCAAGATGCGGCTTACAGCACGAGTCCACTTCCTCGTTCGTGACACATACAGACTTGAACACTGCCAGTGAGACAGTGGAGATATGCACTTACCAGGATTAAGCAAAGCAAATGGTGCCAAAACAATGACAGTATGAAACTGATGCTGTTTAAAAATTCAAAGGCCTCTATGGAACAATGTGGCGCACACACACACACATACACACACACATATCCCTGCAGTCCACTGGTTGAACTGCTCTCTCGAACATGCACAGCCACCCCCACACCCATTCATCCCAACATTCAGAATCAGACAGAGAATCCTGCACTAACTGTGGTACAAACTTAAAAATGCTCTATTCTAATAAACCACACATGCACTAAAGAGACACCCACAGGCACCTCTTTCCCCTTTTCACTCTCTCTCTCCCTCTCTCTCTCTCTCTCACACACACACACACACACACACACACACACACACACTCACACAGGCGCACACACAGGCACACGCATAGTCACTTGTCGAGTGGCTAATATCTTTCCAAGGTCAAACCTGACAAGGAATTCCAATGAGATTAAGTGTCATCAGTGCGGCTTTAGCCCTTTTCTACTCATTGTTCTTGGAAATGGCATTAAAGCCACAGATGACCGAGGCCTGGGAGCAGTAAAACCTCTTCCCATCACACGTGGGCCAAGTTGATATGTGTTATGTTTGATACAGGCGTCAAAGAATGGTCTTCCAGATAACTGAGGGGGGTTAGGTTAGGCTCTGGTAGTTTTCAAGATTTATTAAATATCTGATGTTCAGCTCACTGCTAACATGATAGAGGTTTCTTCCTGAAATACACTCCTGAGAAAAACTGTAAACTCAATCGTTTTCAAGATTCGTATTTCAACGTCGGTGATATATTTGGACTCAGTGCTGGCGTTTCATGCGAGGCTGTGTTTCAGACTGTGTTCTGTTTGCAGACACTTCTATAGCCAAGCACAAACCTCGTCAATGTGTCACTCAGCATTTGGTGTGCTGCCTTTCACACCGAATCTGACACATGCTCCTTCGGTGGCAGCAATGAGCATTTTGTCATCTCCTCCCCGGCGCCAACTCGACGTCCAATTACACCTCGAGCTACTAATTTAATTACAGTAGCAGAAGAAATGGGTTGATTCAATTCATTTCAATTAGCTGAGATCTGAGCAGTCAGATCAAATTTTGCTCATCTCAGGTACGATCCTGTCTGTCACATTTGATCTCAGCTCGCCTCATTCGAGAGCAGATAAGCAGCCCATGATATGATGACTGAAAAATGTACAGTTGAGTTCCCTGATATATATCAATGTCTATATATATATATATATATATATATATATAATATATATATATTGATATATATATATATATATATATATATATATATATATATATAAAAGCAGACTGAAATGTGAGCATAAAACACAACATTACAATAGTCTACAATAATCATTACTTATGCGAGATGTACATAATTATGTGACAATTTGTGTGTGGTTCTTGCATCCCTCTCAGGATGCACCGAGTAATCAGAGCCATCATAATGTTTATCAGGACATTTTCCAGGTATTCTGTATGTTAACATGACAAAAGCGGAATAAATATACAGAAATATGATCATGATCGACCACCACTGGATAAAAAACAATATCTGACCACTTTCATATCACCTGACAGTCAACAAAATAAGCTGCAGCAAGAGCTTCTAAAATATCCACAAATTACTGCAAAGCTGGCAAGAACATTATCTAAAGATATAGGTCACTTGATTTCAGTATCAAGTTGCACACACATTTTCATGATCAAGGGGAAATATAAAGTCCAGGCAATGTCACTTTAAACCAAGTTATGAGTCAAATATTTTAGGAGTCTTGAAGTGATGGAAATGTGGGGTTTTTTTTTCAGTAGTAACAACAAAAAAGTTGCATCTCCTCTCTGATTGGTACAGGTTGAAGACTCAGTAGTATGCCATAGGCTGCTGCAGCCGCCTGAGGGGTGTGTGTGTGTGTGCGTGTGTGTGTGTGCGTGCGTGCGTGCGTGTATGCATTCTAACACCAGTTGCGGCGGCGCAGAGATGCCTGATTGGCCACTGAGGACGCTTTAGCGGCGTGAGCGCACGCTTCAAAAATACACACTCATAAAGACATTAAATACACAACTTGCCTGCAGATGGTCGCGCCCTCTTTCACAAACACATAAAACGAAAAAAAAATAAAGCGTGATTTATTTTGTTTATTTATTTATTTATTTATTTTACCTTTTGATGTTGTCTTCGCTGCCCGGTTTCCCTTCGCGGTGTATCCGCAGTGAGACACAGGCAGACTCACGCAGGCTGCAGAGGAAGAGAGGAAGAGGAGTAGAGGAGAAAGTCAGCCGAGGCACTTAAGGATGCAGAGAAGGCCAGTAGAGAACCCAAGTAGTCTTTTCTTACCCTTCCAGAGGGGCTGAAACGGGTAAAAATGCTTGTTTGGGTGATTAGACGCGTTTCTGCTCTCCCTCCCTCCCTCCCTCATTCCCTTCCTCCATCCCTCTTGCGCCCCCCCCCCCCTCCACCACCACCCCCTTTCTCAGTGGCACCGTTTGAACAGCCAGTGTGGTGGGGCTGCTGCAAAACAGTCCTCTGGAGTATCCACGATGCCGTAAAGCGTTTTTTTTCCTCCTTTTTTTGTTATATTTCCTATTTAGCTTTTGAACAAGTTCATGTTGTCGTTGGCATTTCTTCTTCAATTTTTTTTTCATGTGTGCTTCCGCAACAGTCTGTCAATCACTACATTTTCACTCCAAATTCATCAAGTTCAAGCTGTTTCCTACACTGTATCTCTCACACACACCTCTCTCTCTCTCTCTCTCTCTCTCTCTTCTGTGTGTCTGTCTACCGGATTGAATGGCATCTCGTTTTAAAATGACACCTCGCCTCGTGTACACCCCACCCCCCTCATCCTTTCATCATCAGCAAAATAAGGATTAGGCCTACAGAGGAGATTGTACCGGCGCGTCTTCACTCCTCTTTTTTTTTCTTTTAGAAAAAAAGGTGCGAGGATCTTCATTCCTCCGCCTTTGTGATGATATTGATGATGATGATGGCCAAGTGGACAGTTTGATTTTTGGTGCGGCGAACTAGTTATAAAGAATCAATATTATATCAAGGGGGTAACTTTGGTGATAAAGGACTTCAGCCACTCTGGCTATTCATCATAAGTCTGTAGCAAGCAGATAGGTCAAAAGAAATTATATTGCTCTAAAGAGTGTGTCTCCTTATCTCTCAGCAGCAGGGGAGTGGAGGACACGCCGATCGATACAGTAGCTGCCGTATACTCCTTGCAATTATCAATAGCTGATTTTGTCTTCCAGGGGCTGCATCTATTAATACCAGATAATAACAGCCGTTTGGACGTAACTTCTTAGAGGGGATGATGGAAGGAGAGGAAGAAAATGAAGAAAAGTTTGCACACAGGACGACCTTCCTTGTTGTCAACAGATTTCTCATATAAGGTGGAAACTGGTGTGTGTGTGTGTGTGTGTGTGTGTGTGTGTGTGTGTGTGTATGTGTGTGTGTGTGTGTGTATGGGGGGGGTAGACAAGTCAAACAGACAAGAGGGAGGAGGGAGGGGGGGGTGAAACAGATCTGCTCTTAGAGAAAGCTCAGGATGCAGCTTTAAAGAAATCGGTTTTCTTTAATGCAAAGAATCGTAAAAAAGCCAGATAGATTGTCAGTTTCTTTCAAACGCGTGTATTTCCGTACAGATGCAAGCGTTTTACTGAGATTTTACTGTAAATAATTTGCAAAAAATAAATAAATAAAAGCTCATTATTATACTCATCCGACCTGGCTTTAATGCGCAACATCGTGGAGGCAGTAACAGACATTTTACGGAGTGTTGTGTTAAATGTATATTTTCTTACTTTGAACTATGGATGACCATTTTCTTTGAGCACAAAGCAGAAAAAATACACACTCGGTGGTTGGCAACATGCAAAATTTTCATACAGCGTTCCACGGAGACTGAGAAGTGAAAGCTCCCCCACCACCACCACCAAAAAAAGAAAAGAAAAAAACCACCCGAAAAAATGCAAGATTAATATGACAGGCTGTCCCCTCATAGGCGGCGACTTGGCATCGAGATATTATATGATGGGGAGGTCAAATCTGGGTGTTCACACAGGAGTCAGAGGACGATCCATTCAACAGCAACGTGGTGGTACATCCTAGTGGTGGCTGAAAGCAATGGGCTGAACCTCTGCTTGGGGGTTAACTCTCACTCACAGCGCAATTCCCCACACACACAGAGCCGTGCCCTGCACCGCGAGAGCGACACCAGCGAGCTGCCAGAAGACAACTTCGAAGTTGGCCTCGGTTTCAGCTCACAGCCCGGCTGAATGGAAGAGCTTGACCGACGCTTTCGCTTGGAGCAGAAGCGCTGTTTGGCCAACTAATATTCAGACTTTTGGAGAAGAAGCGCGTCGAGGCGCAACCGGGAGATAAACACTGCGAGAGAGAGAAGGACGATGGGAACTTCGTTGCGATCAGCCACACTGAAGCGACTCCTCTTGTTCGGGACAAGTTAGTTTTTGTTTCTTTTTTTTTTTTTTTTTTTTTGGTCACAATGCTGTTACCGAGAGGAGGAGTGTTATTCGTGGCAGCGTTTTCTCGCAACACGCGCGTCAAAGTTTGGAGAGCGGAGCTGCGCCGGTAGAAAACAACAGCCCTTGTAACAATTTATCGCTTTTGTCAAGAACTTTACTCGTCCAGTTGCTGCTTCAGATGTCCGAGTATCAACACAAAAGCCCCTGGAAAGACGTCCCTCGAGAGAAAACTTCTCAGAGACTGTAAACATCCGATATTGAAGCCGCACACGAGACGAGAAACAACAACAACAGCAAAAAAGTTACTGAGAGAGAAAGTGCGAGAACTGAGCCAAGATCTCGAGATATATAGACTTTATGAGCTTTGTGAAGTTCTGGGGTAAAATCATTAAAAAAAAAAAAAGTCAAGGCGATGAAGATGACTTGGAAGCGAGGAGCAGCGAATCCCCAGCGCTTGTGAGTCGGTGCGCTTCGTGGAAGGAGGGAGGAAAAGAGACCCCAACACCACCGCCACCCCCTCCTCTGAAGTTCTGGGCATAACAAGAGATTTGTGTGTTGTGTTGTTGGGGGGAGGCTGGATAGTAAAGAGAAAAAGAGACGGGTAAAGTCTGAGAGTGAAGCGGCTAATTGCTTAGTCCGTCCCTCATTACCATATCCAATGCGCGTCCGCTGGACTGCAGCCAATCATCCCCACCTTCACACGCTGCCATTAATCGCGAGGCATTATTCACGATCATAATTATTACACCGACATGCGCAATCCAACGCACAGCAACAGCACGACCGGCTAATTTCACTTTTTTTCCCTTTTTTTTTTGTTGTTGTTTTTTTCTGCCTCCCTCCTCTCCGCTACCAGACTGTTTGAGAACTTTTTGTGTGTTGATTCCTTCGCTCGTCGCTGATGTATCTGCAAAACGCAGACACATCCCGGAGCGCAAAAGCAGCAGCAGCAGCAGCAGCAGCAGCATCGTCTCAACCAGCAGCAGCAGCAGCATGTCCCGACGCAAGCAAGCCAAGCCGCAACACCTCAAGTCGGATGAGGATCCCGCACTAACCGGAGTCATCTCCGAGCACGGTGAGTAGACCTAACCGGCTGCAGGTTCAAACTTCTCCTCTCCGCCGTATTCCTTCACGTCACCTTCTCTCAGGACCTTTCCAGCTAATATATTTTTTGGGGATTAATTCGAACTATTTTCAGCTTGCTGTTTAAACTGAATCCCTCATATGTGGACGCCATAATTGAATTTATTATGTCAGTAAGTTAAAAGTCGGTCTCGGAGGTGTGCGTGTTTTATTCCACCTAAGAAAATCCCACTTTCACGGCTTTTGAGGTGAATGTTAGGTTGATGGCAATAATCTAATACACTTCATACTTGCATGCCTGTGCTGGAGGCCTTTAGAAAGGCCCGGTTCAAACTAAAAAATGATTAAACTCTTCTTCTTCTTTTTTAGGGAAATAAGAGACGCATATTTGTAATTTTATCTCATTGACTCTGCCAACGCGCGCAATAAAATACGTGTTCAAAGCTGCACACACGAACGGTTTGATCAGTTAAAGTAATTTATTTTCTCGCTAAGAATCAAATTCTTAATTCCACAGATATAAATAAGCAAACGATGTAATTTTTTGTTTTACATTTAAATATCACTTTTGTGTTTTATTTTAATTTGCGTGATTGTCCCTCAGCGCCTGTCTGCTTTCCGGAGGGAGTAAAACGCGAATTCTGTTGCAAGTCGAAGCCTTGTTTTGTTATGGAAATGGTTTTGTTTACCCCCCTCACATAAATTTAGCACACTTGATTTGTTCCCTTTCGCTCACAGTGTCGACAAGCCCGGGTGTCACAGCTCGTCCTCGCCATGTGGGGAGGGAGAAAAAAAAGTCATTCATCCTTTAGTCTTAAACGCATTAGATTGAATTTAAGTAAAGTCAGATTTTAATCTCGGTGCAATGCTGTGAAATAGAATCAGAATTATTTATTGTTTTCCGTCGTTTTCATATTTCTACAGCATCATCAGCCTATTAGATGTTAACCGTTTGAATGTGGGACCAGTCATATTTTCTAGAGTTCTGAGATGAATTAACTTAGTCTTTTTATGTGATTTAAACATGCACTCAATGTACAACTATGATTTAAAAATGAAGAGTAATATGTCATGTTTCAACACACACACACACACACACACACACACACACACCCACGCGCACACACACACACACATTTTGCAGGGCTTTTTTTTTTACAATAGAAATGCCTGGTGTAATCTCTTGGGAGCAACTCTCTTTGCTTTGGGAAAAACGGTGTGTGTGTGTGTGTGTGTGTGTGTGTGTGTGTGTGTGTGTGTGTGTGCGCATGCTTGCACAAGTGTATGTGTGTGTGGGTGTGTGTGTGTGTTGTGTGTCATAAGAGGAGGTCACACTGATGACCCTTGGGTTTGTAGACTTCTGATTCTGCAGCGATTTTTTTTTTTAAAACAGAAAGGTCGCAGCGACTGGTCAGAGGAGTAAAACTTCCATCAGGTTGCTCGCCTGTAGGATCACTCAGTGAAAAGGAACCTTTCCTTTATAGAGGGACTGTCGTTAAACGTCCCACTAGGAAGATTTACTCGTAGGTTTTTTGCTCTTTTACGAATGTTACAGCGAATTTGTGAAACGTCAAGCGCTCGGAAGACGAACCCACGATGTGGGAATAAGCGTAGAATTGTGACTAACCCAAACACTCTTTTGGAGAAGTGTTTTCTCCATCTTAACACCCTCCAACATACGTATAGAGGTGGGCCTGGTGTAAAGTAAAAACTCTCTCTCACACACACACACACACACACACACACACACACACACACACACACACACACACACTGGGTAACCTGCAGTTCGTACGCCATTGTTTTTTAAGACTGAAAGTGGCAGTGGAATGATCTTCCTTGTAGGAGCGTTATAGTGGCTCACTTGTTTTCTTGCAGGACAGACATGCAGCAAAACAATTCCAAGCCTTTGGCAGAGCACAGTGAGCCCTCACACACTTAGATAAACCTAATAATACCATGTCTTATCCAAAGCTACCTCACCAATGTCAGACTGTCAGTGTATCATTGCAGCGTGATCAGATTCTCCGCTGCAGCTCGTGACGACACTATTGATCGCTGGCTTGACAAATCGTAGCGTAAAGGAATTTAAAAGTTCCAGTCGTAAGTGATTTTTTTTTTTTTTTTTTTTGCAGGCTCGTGTTTGAGATAAAGAGGGAAAAAAACAAGTCAAGCGACCAACTGGTACTGAGATTATGCTCAAGGACAAATGCTCTCTTTCTGTAGCGCGGTGAATAAAGACATCACCCAAGAAAATATCATGAGGTGGAAGCTCTGATCTTACAGTAGGACGCTGCAGGGTTTTATTCTGAATTGTGAATTTGATCCAATTGTTTGTGTGTGCGATCTTCCTTGGCTCTGTCCACTGCAGCTCAGCGATGACCTCTGTGTGCTGCATCCCTGACAAGATAAAAAAAATAAAATCATGTGCCAACAAGCTCTTGTCTGGCATATCATCTGCCCCTCAGGCCTTTTGGATGTTGCCCCCCCCCCCCCCCCCAACACCACCCTAGAGGCAAAGAGGAGGGAAGGGGGTTATGTGTGTGTGTGTGTGTGTGTGTGTGTGTGTGTGTGTGTGTGTGTGTGTGTGTGTGTGTGTGTTAGGATTTGGAAGGGGGGGCAGGGGGTCTGCTTAGGAGTGCTTTTATAAAGCTTGCTGACTTAACCTTTGTGTAGCCCAGCCAGCCAGGTCCCACCACTAGATGTCAAGATCCTGGAACAATTAGAACATGTATGCCGTTGACCTTGCCAGCACGTCTTACTGGTGTGAGCAGCCTTTACATTTTTGCAGCACTTCCTCTGCATCCTCAAGATGTGCACGTGGAGAGGGCGACGACATGCAAACACACTCAGATTCCATCTTGGTCTGGTGCTTATAGGAAGTTATAGACAGAGATCTGTAGGCGTTACTTCAACCAAAACTACATCCTGAATGTTACTGTAACATAAAATGATATTGATCGTTGTCACACACACTGGTCCTGATATTTCTGTAAAGGGTCAGGAGGGCAGGTGTGTCTCAGGCTTTAAATCGGAGGGTTGCTGGTTAAATTCCTGCATCCTCGTGATGTATGGAAGTGTCCCTGTATGGTGCTGTGAACGGTTCATAGATTTAGGTGTTTTTTAGGCTTTCGGAGTTGAATGCCAACACTGAACTTTCTCTAGAATAACGAGGCTTGAATGAGGTTATGTATAAAACATACATAATAAAGCCAGAGGGTCCCTGCTGATGGTGTCAATGTGGTTGTTGGCCACTTCCTCTGCAGTAGGGCTTTGTTTGACTTTTGTTTTAATCCCCCTCTTACCATTGGGTGCAGGCCTGTGGACCACCCACATAGTTGTGGCAAAGATGTCTTCAAGAAGGCACTCAAATATGACCGTGTCTTAATTACTACTCAGCACTGAAAACACACACGAACAAGGCAGATTCTGATTGAGAGGAGGGACTCAACAAGGGAGAGGGAGTGTTTATGATATCAGACAAGACAGCAGATTTCAGGAGAAAGCTGACAAGCCATCAACTGAAGATAACTTGTCTCTTTAGATGAACGACAAGGAAGACTTTGCAGGAGAAGAGCATATTGATTGTGCTTGGCTTTCATTGATTTTAGAATTAAAAAAAAAAAATCAAGAAACCTCTAAACCAAAACCATCAAAAATGTGCCTGTAAATGCACTGAAACTATGGGTCTGGCCTGAGCCAGCGTCTAAAGCCTCGTCCTCATCTCCAGCTCTCTGGTAAATTCAGATCCAGGGTGACTGAGAGCCATCTTGACGAGTGAGACAGGCATCTTGACAGAATGCTGTCATTGAATACTGTATTGCAAATGCTTCCACAAACAAATCGTTAATGTTTTGGCTGCTCCACATCTGCAGGCTATGACAAAGGCCTCTCTGTCAGCGCAGATATGACTGTACCACTCTGCAGTGGGGCTGAGCAGGCTGATGACACACTCGGAGCTGTGCTGAGGACACTCAAGCCTCCGCAGGGATGCGTGGAATCATTCGAGGAGATGTGCGTTTATAGAAACAGAGACTTTACTGTACGCGAGTGTGAAGGAGCACGAATAGCAAAGAACAGTGAAATAAAAACACACCGATAGTAAATCTCGAATCTCATTTGAAAAAAAAATATCACAATAATATGCACAAAGTAGAGCTTTTCATCTTTGCCTGCAATCGCAAAGAAATAAAAATGTAAAACACAGCAAAAATGAGAAAAAAAAAACCCCACACCAGTGCGAATGGTAAAAATAAGAAATAGATTGTTTTTATTTGGGGTTTTCTTTTTTTAATTTCCAAGACAGAATCGGAGGAGCAATGAAATAATTAGATGTAAGTGGCACAAAAATTCCAACGCAGGCTTCCTTTTTCCTACACTTCAGCTTGGTCTGGACCTACAGTGATGCATCTCTGGTTAATCAGCCTATAGGTGCTGGAGAGGAATGAATTCTAAATTAGCAAAAGGAGGAGGTGGTTTTATAGATTACACGTCTTACTCTGTGCCTCTATGTAAATTAAATCTAGAGCGTCGTGGTACTGTGAGCAGATTTTCAGGTCCAAAAAGTAGAATACGATACATTTAAAATGAATCTATAGCTTTACCTTAACATGGAACCCATGTTGCCAGTGTCAATGTCTGTGTGTTTATTCATTAAGTGAATCTGGAAAAGCTTAAGAATAAGAGAATTTGTAATTGTCCGGTGCTCTATTCAACGCACGGCTCTGTGGCTTTCACAGAATCAGTGGAAAGCATGAATAGCTCATCTGATATAATATGTCAGATTAGCGGTTTCAGTTAGCATGCCAAAGATTGTAGAGCATGATAGTGGACACACACTGATTCAGTGTCCACAATCCCTCTATTGAGTGTGTGCAGCTTAATATTTGCATCTGAGTAAATGAAGACTCTTAAAGGAATGAAAAACGTATTGGATTCTTTTCTTTTTTCTTCTATCCCTTCCTTTTTCATGCTATAGGGAAATCAATACCAACACCACCACCACCACCACCCCCCCCCCCTTTGCTTTGCACACACACATTTTCTTTTACACTGTCTTGCAAACACAACCACAAAATATCACGTTCACACATCTTCACACCACATTGCTTGTTTCAAGGTTGTTGGGAATGTTTTTGTTGTTATTGGAAATCATGAGCATGCACAGTAATGTTTCCATACGAAGCATACAAAAATAATTTGGCACACTATTGTGGATTATTTTGTGATACTAACATTGATATGTAAGCCGTCGAAAAAGGCAGCAAATCTGCTTCTGATTTGGTGGATGTTTAAAATGGGAGTCAACATTTACATTGGTGAATTCTGAAAGTTACAAACTATTAGGACTATTAAGAAAAATACGATTTAACTTTGACTATGCTTACAAAGACTGTTCTTCCTACACTGTAAACATATCAAATGACTCAGAAACATTCATATTAAAATATATTCTTAATACAGTTTTTTAAAAACATACAGTATTTTTTCTAAATTAGATTTTACAATGTATGAATGCACATATATAAATATATGTATATATAGAGACTATGTACTGTATATATATATATAGAGAGAGAGAGAGAGAGAGAGAGAGAATGCATGTGTGTCTGTATATAAATATATATATATATATATATATATATATTTATTTATATACAGACACACATGCATTCTCTCTCTCTCTCTATATATATATATACAGTCACACACACACACACTTTGTAGCTGATAGGAAAAGCAGTGTGTAGTGGTGTGAATGTGGAATTTTTTAGGTAATTATTTATTCAAATGCACCTAATTTGTGAGTAGATGTGTGCCAGTAAATGTGTGTGTGTGTGTGTGTGTGTGTGTACGTGTGTGTGTGCATGTGTGTGTGAGTGCAGGCGTGTGTGTGTGAGTGTGTGTGAGTGCAGGCGTGTGTGTGAGTGTGTGTGTGTGTGTGTGTGTGTGTGTGGGCGTGTGTTTGTGAGGTCACAGGCATACAAAGGCTTCCACTTGTAATTGTATGAATGAATAAAAGAGATTGACAGTAATACCATTCTAATAACTAATCAGCTCAGCACAATGCCTACTCATTTGCGTTGACCTTTCAACCCTCAATTATGGAAATGGATTCTGCTGTCCGCTGCTGGGCTAAGGAGATTTCCAACCTGCTGTCACGTGTCGCTGACTTTTCCACTCACTCGCACCCTTTTTCATTTGTCAATTTTTTTGAATGACATCTTTTTTACTTTTTTTGTAGTAAGTGGTATATTACTGTAATTTATAAAATGACCAGTTCTGAAAATGTTTTAGTGGTGACTTTATACTGATATTTAAAGCTGGTAAGAAAACAGTGGAGGGAGGTGATGTTGATATAGCAAAGTCAACCTCCTTGAATGAAAATGTGCAGCGTTTTCTGTAACATGCGTGATGAAGTAAAATAATATATTTTTTTGTCAGCCCGACCCTAAAGTGAGGATGAAAACAAGGTGCCTGTCCAAAGCCTTGCTGTTGACAATTCATTAAGTTATAAACACCAGACCTTGATAGCTTATGGCCCCGTTGGCCAAAAATTATAGGAGGGGTGACGAATTTCTCTGCTAATGAATCATTGTAATTGCCCAAATACTCCATGTCTGCCTCACCACGGCTCACTCCACTTTAACCTTCAAGATCAGCGTAAGCACTTTGTGAATTTTTATGCAAACAAAACACAGTCAGACCTTTAATGTTGACTAAACATGTGCAGTCTGTAATGTGCAGTATTTTCTGGGAGTTTAGAGGTAATGCCACCCTCAGCATCTCTTTTTATCCGTTTTAATTCGTAGCTAAGGCTGGCCCAACCTGGGTGAGCTGCACTCCTATGATTAGTGCAGCCAGTAATGAAAAACCTAAGCAATGGTTTTTATTCAGGCACATTTCTTGTTAGCGTTTAATTATAAAGTCATATATTTATATACAATAATTTCTCCAGTTTTAGCACATTTTGACTCCCTTTTTAGATCTAAATCTAAAATTACCCTGTTTTGATTTTAATTTTATTGCATTTTTTTCTGTTTGTGAAAACGTTTTTTTTTTTTTTTCATTTGCAGCAATGCTCATGTAATTTTGAAAAAAAAATTTTGAAAATGTAAACTAAATTGTTTAAATGTAAAGATTCATTCTCATGTTACCAAATACACGCCGGGTCTTCCAGGGTAAAGTGAATAAACAAAAGGGTGAAATTAACTGTGTCACATGCTATGGCAAATGATTGAGCCCAGCGCTAGTAGTAATGAAAAGGGCGTCTGAATCAGCCAGGACACGTCACACACCAATACTCAAACATACAGAGGAAATAAAAACTAAATAAATACAAAAGGGAAGGCCATTTTGACATGGTTTTGATCAGGTGTGAATTAGGTCAATGTTCAAAGCACGCGTCGGCTTGGTTGACTCTGATGGTTACATGACGAAGAGGAAGTGGCTTCCTACAACTGTGATTAAACATGTGTAACTAATCAGAGACTTTGCTGCCTTTGCACTAGCATGTAATTTGTTGAGTCGTATTTCAGAGAGCATGCGAGAAGGAGGCAGAGAGACAGAAAGTCACACTATGAATTTATTGACTGAAGAAAAATCTTTTTCTTTATTATTTCGACTTCAAAAAAGGTGCAGATTTAAAAGAAAATATACATGTATTGGCTGCTAAATGACTCATTTTAACAATGAAAAGTGCAGGAAGGGCAACTAATAAAACAGATTTATGGTCTTTTTAACAAAAAAAACTACTATCCAGATATCATTACAATCCCTTGCTTGGATGCAGAGCTAAAGAATTACCTTTGCAATGCTAAATGAAAAGGCCCAGGCATTTGAAATTCAGGTGGAAATGACCGCGCTTGATAGCAGAGGGGAATCCTAATAGGGCCATCAAAGTCCTGATTTGTACCCAACAGATGAGGCAGCTGTGAATTGTATGAAATATTGGAAATCAATAGGTTCTATGGAATTTCATTAAGCGGCAGTATCCACAATTGATAGGCCCTCATAATTTGATGGATTGCACAAAGAAAATTATTAGCTGGCTCTATGGACAGGGTGCGAATGCACAAACCTGGGTCTTGAGGATTGGTGAACTAGGGCAATTTGCAGAGAGTTTAAAAAAAGAAAAATATATTGATTTTTGTTATGTTAAAAGAGAAGAAAAAAAATCAAAGGTTAAATCTTTGCAGCACTGCATTGCAAACTATGTGAGGATTCTTTATTGATTATTTATTCATTAATTCTTCTTTTTTCTCCTCCCCCTCCCTCCTTCTATTTTCTTCCTTCCCTGACTGCCTCCCCTCAGGCCGAGGTGATGTGCTGGATGATGCCGACAGTGGGAATGAAAGCCGCAGTGGCAGTGAAGAGACCCACGTATGCGAGAAGTGTTGTGCTGAGTTCTTCAAGTGGTCAGACTTCTGTGAACATTTAAAGAGCTGCACCAAGAACCCCCTGGTGCTTATAGTGAATGACAATGAGGACACGCCTAACCACTCCCAGGAGTACACATCAGAACCCTCCCCTGTACCCAGCTGTCCCAGTGAGCAGGCTGACAGCGAGGACCCCAGGGAGGGTAACCACAGTCCTGCTGGTGAGGGGGATGATGTCCCTGATACAGCAACCTCAAATGGGGTCGTCTTAGAAAAAGAGGATGAAGAGATGGAGATGGAGCTTTCTCCGGAAAAAAACATGGATCCTGAAGAGAGAGATGTGACATCCCCTGAGCCAGACGGCTCCCTACAACAGCTCAGTGATGTTGGCCCCCCCAGTGTTTCGAGCTACGCTATGCCAAGCACTAATGTTACCTTGGAGACTCTGCATGGGACCAGAGTTGCAGTTGCCCAGTTTTCACAGAGCATACGGGCGGCAGCCGGCAGTGGGGTTTCCACCATGGCTATTCCCATGATCCTGGACCAGCTGATGGCTCTTCAGCAGCAGCAGATACACCAGCTGCAGCTGATAGAACAAATACGCAGTCAAGTGGCTCTGATGAACAGACAGTCTGCCACACAGCCTGCACTCAACCACCATCACAGTGCTGCTGCTGCTGCTGCTGCTGCTGCTGCCGCTGCCGCTGCTGCTGCTGCTGCTGTTGGAAACCAGGGGCCTGCGTCCTCATGTGTCCCTCCAGTTGCAAGCCAGCTTCAGCTACACAACTTCATCACTCCCCCTGTTCACCAGCTGCCAGTTAGGCTGCCAGCCACTCTCAATAGCCAAGGTCCTTCACCTCTGACCTCAACAATGGAAGGGCCCCTCTCTCAGACACAACAGAGTAGAAGTCAGCAGTCTAACCCTTCGCTCCCCAACACATCCTCAAATAATTCAGTGTTTCCCCCTCCAACTGGCTCTGGATTGTCATCTCTACTTCCCTCCTGCTCATCCTCAGTCACGAACATAAGCACGAGTAGTAGTGTTACAGGAAGTGGTGGCATCAGCAGCAGCTCAACTCTTCCCAGGAACTCCACCACCCCTCCGTCACTCAGCCACAGCAGCCTCCTGAGCTCGGCCTCCAGTCTACCGCTGATACCTCACAGCTCTTCAAGCAGCGTTATCTTCCCCAACCCACTGGCCAGCATAGCAGCCACAGCCAATGCGCTTGACCCCCTCTCTGCTCTGATGAAGCATCGCAAGGGGAAGCCCCCGAACGTGTCTGTGTTTGACACTAAGCCTAGCTCTGAGGACCCCTTTTTCAAGCATAAGTGTCGGTTCTGTGCCAAGGTGTTTGGCAGTGACAGTGCACTACAAATCCACCTGCGCTCCCACACTGGAGAGAGGCCCTACAAATGCAACATATGTGGCAACCGATTCTCCACCAAGGGAAATCTGAAAGTCCACTTCCAGAGGCACAAAGAGAAATACCCCCATATTCAAATGAACCCCTACCCTGTGCCAGAGTACCTGGACAACGTGCCCACAAGCTCAGGCATCCCATATGGTATGTCATTGCCTCCAGAAAAACCTGTCACCACATGGCTTGACAGCAAACCTGTCCTCCCCACTGTACCCACCTCAGTTGGGCTCCAGCTACCTCCCACGCTACCGAGTATGATGGGGGGTTTTGGTGAGTCTCCAAGCCTCACCCCACTGAACAGATCCCCACAGAGGCCATCTCCACCATCAAGCGAGTGTGCATCTTTGTCCCCGAATATTATTATTGACTCTGGCATGACCACTACTTCACCATCCCCAAAACCTAGTCTAGGGAGTGATGCACCTCCTCTCCTAAAGCCCGAAGGTGTCCTCCTGCCTCCAACCTGCTCTACCCGTCCAGGAGAAAACACCACCACCACAACTACAGTAACTCAAATGGTGCTTTCCACTTCTGTCACCTCCACCACATCGTCGAGCAGTGCCCAGGTTACTGAACCCATCACTAGCCCAAACTCTATGTCTAACCCAGTCTCCCATCCTGTCCTCCCCATGCTGTCAGACCAATTTAAGGCCAAGTTTCCCTTTGGTGGCCTCCTAGACTCTATGCAAACTTCAGAGACATCAAAGTTGCAGCAGCTTGTTGAGAACATAGACAAGAAAATGACTGATCCCAACCAGTGTGTTATCTGCCATCGTGTTCTGAGTTGCCAGAGTGCCCTCAAGATGCACTACCGCATCCACACTGGCGAGAGGCCTTTCAAATGCAAGATATGTGGGCGGGCATTCACCACAAAGGGAAATCTGAAAACACATTTTGGTGTTCATAGGTCTAAACCCCCACTCCGAGTCCAGCACTCATGCCCTATATGTCAGAAGAAGTTCACTAACGCTGTTGTTCTGCAGCAGCACATCCGTATGCACATGGGAGGGCAGATCCCCAACACCCCAGTCCCTGAAAGCCTCCAGGAGATGGACACTGATCTGTCCATTGATGAGAAGAGCTTAGATGCAATGAGTAATTATGATGATGATCTTCTGGATGAAATGGAGCAGGCTATGGATGATGAAATTGATTTAAAAGAGGGAGAAATGGACCCATCAAAACCTTATTCACCTGGGAGCTCCCCACCAACATCCATCATCTCCAGCATTGCTGCGATGGAGAACCAGATGAAGATGATTGACTCCACTGCCAATATGACCCGTTCATTTGGTCAAAAGCCCACGCAAAATGGCAGTAGCTTTGGAGGCGAGAATGAATGCTTTACCACGGATTGTCTGTCTGCAGTAGCAGATGCAGAATGTCGAAGCTTGGGGAGTCCCGCTTTGTCAGAGTCCTCTGGCTCTCTGCAGCATTTGTCCCCAGCTCACAGCCATTCTGAGAGCCAGCAATCCAAGTCCCCAGCCACACACAACAATAACAACAACAGCAGTGCCATGACAGCAGAAGAGGGCCAGGAGAACAATACAGCTGGCTTGGCAACAGTGAAGTCGGAAAAATCAGAGACCCCATCTCCGCTTTCTGCAACAGAGGGCAATGGGGCCCTTGACCTGACCGCCACTCAACCTGGCAGGCACTTTATCAAGGAGGAGAGCCACTTCAATATGCTGTTTCTAAATAGAGATCGAGGTGTGTATGTGCAAAATGCACTTGTACTGAATGAATTATATAAAGTGAATTTGAAATGTACAGTGAACAGGTTCAATGTGGAGTTATTTCTAAAAATAACATACTTAGAGACAAGATGAAACTGTCATCATAAGCGCTTTGAGCGATGTCTTTGATAATCAAAAAAGAATTATACAGTGGAAATTATTTTTTTTATTTCACAAACATAGTACCAAATTAACATATGGGAGCATATGATTTTAAAAGTCTTTGCAAAATTATACATTTCAGTTTTTACGTTCCAATGTTCTAATATTATTAATTTGACTTTTTTTTTTTTTCTGTTTCAGGGCTTAACACTCCTAATTTGGCCAGCACTGCATCAAACATGATTAAAATGGAAATGAATGGACACAGCAAGTCAGTGTCTCTGAGCGAAAATTCCCACCTGTCGATGGGCATCCAGGTTGCTGCTGCAGCTCCCCAGACCACCCTGAGCCCCAGCACTAACCCTATGTTGGCTCCCCCACCCCCACGTCGCACTCCTAAGCAGCACAACTGCCACTCTTGTGGGAAGAATTTTTCTTCAGCGAGTGCTTTGCAAATCCATGAGCGCACACACACTGGAGAAAAGCCTTTTGCCTGCTCAATTTGTGGAAGGGCTTTTACCACAAAAGGCAACCTGAAGGTATGTGCCAACTACGGTAGATATAACAACACAATAGTGCTGTTTCTAAATGGGATATTTCAAGTAACGCTGGGATCAATTCTGGCTGAAAAACAGCTTTTGTGTACTGTATGCCACCCAACAAACTCACAACATTGGGAACTTCAAATTTAAAAAATGTAATTTTTAATAACACATCATGTTAAAGTTATTTTTTGCATAAAAACAGAGATTTGAGCTCAGTTTTTAGAATTATTTTTCTTTCTTTTATTTACTTATTTTAGGTTCACATGGGAACACACATGTGGAACAATGCACCAGCCCGAAGGGGTAGGCGACTGTCTGTGGAGAACCCAATGGCCTTGCTGGGAGGGGATGCCATGAAGTTCAGTGAGATGTTCCAGAAGGATCTCGCAGCTCGGGCCATGAATGTCGACCCGGGCTTTTGGAACCAGTATGCAGCCGCCATCACTAATGGCCTGGCAATGAAAAACAATGAGATCTCTGTGATCCAGAATGGAGGTATCACCCAGTTGCCCGTCAGCCTTGGTGGTGCAGGAATCACGTCATTGGGAGCCATGCCTGGTGGAATAGACCGTCTCCACACAGGCAGCAGCCCTCCTATGACTGGTATGGAGAAAGCTGCGATGGAGGTCGGGGCCAGCCGCCCCTTCTCCAGATTCATGGAGGAAAACAAAGAGATTGGGATCAATTAAAAACGCAAATACTCCAATTTAGGCGTTTAGCAAAGACTAAGATTCCGAGGACAAAGAAAGAAACTGCTGATCCAGTCTAAAACTCATACATACTATATTATGTACAGATTGAATATTTTTGGTTTTGGAAATATAGTATTTAGTGTTGATTAGAGGTCTTTGCCTTTCACCCATTCCCTGTTCACTTGATATTTCGCCTATACGAGGAATAATTTGTCTCTTGTTTGAGAATACGTCGTCTTGCAAGATTTGCATGGTACTTACGTTTTTTTTATCAGTATGTTTGACTGCTTTTATGAATTCATTTGAAAACCAGGATTCTGCCTCATTTAGGAACGGCAAGCATCTTGGACAGGACTAAACAGAAAAGACACTGAGATTTGTTTAAAGACAGTCTGGCCTTTGACTGGCAACCTTGTTTATGAGTGCTCTTTTAAATATTAAAAGGGCCCATGGATAGACCGAAGTATAGTGTTTCTGTGCTCGCCTGATATTTTGTTTCTCATGAACTAGAAAACTTGAAAAAAATAATGTTTGAACTATTTTAATCTTTACATTTAGTCTCCCAGCATTGTCTTATAATATTGTCCTGTGTCTTTAGTATTTATGATATTGACAAAAAAGCGGGTATACAAAAATATATTTAATGGCCCAAGCATTTTATTGATTTTTTTTTCTTTTTCTAAACAGGCTTCAATGATGAATATCTCTTTCAATAAAGACAATATGTCATTTGAGTTGAACACCTGAGAAATGGTAGGTTTTATTTGGGTATCTGTTGAGACTATGTGTATCTCTGTACATGTAGGCTACATTCACAAGAGGCTGGAGATATCTGAAGCTGCTATGACCACAACCCTGCTTTTAACCTTTGTAAAAAGAAAAAAGAAGTGATCCTTTTGAAGAAATATCTATGTATAGAAATACAGACAAATCTAAAACAGGTATGCATATTTTGTATCACATAAAGATAGACATCATGAGTTGAGAGTATTTGTCATGTTTGTGAATGCACTTTTTAAAAACAAGACGTTTTGTCTGTGAGTTACCGTTAACCTTTTGACTGAGCTATCTATCACGTGCTGTTTTCATTGTTTCCAGCGTTCCACTCCTACAATTTGCAGAGTTGGTTCTCTGTTATTGCATCTGTGCTACTCTTGCAAACTCATCACTCAATCAAAACCTTCGTAAATAAAAAAAAGAGAACAGGTGTGTGCTTGAATGGTTTCCTTATCTGCATCCTGTTTTCCCTGTCTCTGTCACACTTCAATTTACATGAATTAAACGTGAAATACATCTATGTCTTATTCCAAAAATGTAGTCAATGTGTTTGAGGTGCAAGATTAAGGGAGAACTAGACTGATTGATACTCTAAATTGACTGTAGGTGTGACTGTGAGTGTGAATGGTTGTCTGTCTCTATGTGTTGGCCCTGTGATGGACTGGTGACCTGTCCAGGGTGAACCCTGCCTCTCACCTGAAGGCTGCTGGGATAGGCTCCAGCCCCCCCACGACCCTTAACAGGATAAGGCGAAGAATATGGATGGATGGATGGATGGATGGATGGATTAAGGGAGAGGAAAAGTCTGGAAATGTCTTTCTTTGGAAATGTTATTATTGTTTTGATAATCGTTATTTAACTTTTCCCCCCCACTGTTAATACACTCAATTAATTTGTAAAATCAAATTGTTTCCAGGCGTGCAGTGGTTAGAACTGTCGCCTCACAGCAAGAAAGGGGTCTTTCTGTGTGAGTCTGCATGTTCTCCCTGTTCCTGTGTGGGTTCTCTCTGGTACTCCAGCTTCCTCCCACAGTCCAAAGACATCAAGAGGGGACGAGGCTGATTGATACTCTAAATTGACTGTAGGTGTGACTGTGAGTGTGAATGGTTGTCTGTCTATATGGGTAGGTCCTGTGATGGACTGGTGATCCCACCTCTCAGGCTGCTGGGATAGACTCCAGCCCCCACCCCCCACCACCCTTAATGGGCTAAGCAGTAGAAAATGGATGGACGGATGGGAAATTGTTTCCCCTGAATTCAAATGTTTACACTTCCAAGTAAAATTACAGGGTTTGAATTAAGTTAAGGTCAGTTTATTTTTTAAACGTGTCAATATTGCTGGAAGTTTCAACATAATTCCCAGATTTTGGTTGGAAAACTTTTCTGGCTGTTGCTGCATTAAGTTCTATTGGTTTGTGAAAAGCAAACTAGAATACAAAAAAATAATCAAATATATTCATCGTAAACACTATGACTATAGCATAGCGTGTGTGTGGGTTGTGTTCTGTATATAGTTCAGTCTATACATTAGGGGGGAATAAATGTATAGTGCAGCTAAAAAAAAATCTTATCTTTTATAAATAGTCCATCTACAAATGCCACAACTACAGCATAGTATTTATTATTTAGGGAAATATTCAGCATAACAAAAACAAACCATACACAGCATTGGTCTTTAAATGAATATTTCAATTTTTCAAACTTACTTAACAAACTGGTGATGGCTGCTGATCACACAAAGTAAATATCACATGTGAATGTATGAGACAATCTATGTTTTTCCATTAAAAAAAATGAACGAATTCACTAAATGAAGAACATATATCCTTGTGGTGAAAAAACACATGCAGGTGCAAGATGAAAGTTAATGCTGACTTTCATCACTGGAAACCAAAACTTGTTTTCAGTCCTTATCTATAGGAACTGGACCAACACATGTGACTCAAGCCTTGATCCTGACTAGGATTATGTACAATTGCTATAATTTTAAACTCATTTTCCTGACAGTTTGAAGATTTTCTAGAAAATTCGTTGAAAATCCTGAATTGCATCAAATCCAATTACATTATTTGCCAGCATGATCTCTGACAGGTGTTCCTGAGCGGTTCCATCTAATCGAAATGGGAATTATCTGAGCTTTACCAACCTCAAGGCAACACAATGAAATAATTTACATGAGGAGAAAAATCCAGAATCACTGCGCCGATGTACTGCCTTCTTGTAAAAGCAGTGATAATCTGCTGATGAAGCTGACGTTCGTCTGCCGGAGCTCTTGGGGTGGATCCAGTAGTGCACGGTGCTGCTTATCGTATGAGCCCATTGTCTTCCATTGCACCGTCAGCTGATTGCACAGGCTTGTGGAATTGTCAAGTAATGAAGAAATTTCATACCGACTGTTTGCCACCATGAAGGCTCTCATTTTGCTCATATTTGAGTGGAAACAAAATGCATTCCGTTCATTCTTCAACTCATGTGCTTGCATTTAGCAAACAATTTTGCAGGCAGCCAGTATACATTCATGTTTGGACTCTTGTCTGTGAATCTAAATGGCAATTCTTCTCAAATTTATAATATAATTCAATGGGCTGTTCCTGGAGCTTCAATACATTGTGAGGGAGGGCTGTTATACCAAGTGATTTCAATTATGAGCCGTCTCCGACGTAACAGGAGGTTAAATGAGGTTATATAGTGCAACACTGCAGGATTGTTATTTCTGTAACAGAATTTCAGACTATGAGATTTTGTTGTTGTTGTTGTCGTTGATATATTTTTCCCATCATGCAATGCAAGATATTTTTATTTCACGTTAAAAAAAACAACAACAACAAAACAGGAACCGGGGGAATGAAGGCAGACAAATTTGTTTGCACTTAAGGAGAATTTTAGTCAACAAAAACAAGGTAATTTTCTGAAAGTAAAAATAACTTTTGTGGACATCCTCCTTGAAAGGTGTCAACTTTTCTCTTTGTTGAGAGCAGAGAGAGAAACAGAGCAATTTGCTTGTTTGTTTGTTTTTCTTCCTCATCTGCAGCCCACTGAAGTTCGTGAGCTACCTGTTTGAAGTGAGTATGTGTTGCATTTGGGCATAGCACAGTGTGAACAGACAGGCCATCATTGGGACGGGGCTGTCGGGGCTGTTTGTTTAATGCCCTGCCTACTGTGAAAGTCTCTCTGAAACAGGAGCAGTAAATATCCCCATTGATCCAGAGGCAGGGGGCCCTATGATGATGTAGTGGCGAAGAGCCACAGGAGTAAATCTAACCGACAGTAATCCAATCCCATTCTCAAGGCTCTGGGATCGGAGATAGGTGCTTTAAATCCAAAAGTGTGTCTTTTTTGCACAATTTCTCTGCCTCCCTGTGCTGCTTGTGTTGTTTTTCCTTCCATGTCTCAGCGCTAGAGTCGATCCATAGCTTGCTGAGGCGCTTCGCGACCTATTCTTTATTCTGGTTAAAGTCAAAAGCCTGTAATGATGCTGCCACAAATTCTATCCCAAACTAATTTTTGCTGCTCTAAAGCCTTTGCATCCACCTTAAGTACTAACTCCAAACTTAAGAGAGTGTGAAAGGTGTGTTGGCACAGAGTGTGTGTGTGTGTGTGTGTGTGTGTGTGTGTGTGTGTGTGTGTGTGTGTGTGATAATGCTCCTCAGGTGATTGCAGCGGATGGTAGAAGGATACACTGGAAAGTCTGGAACCCCATTAGGCAGGAATTTCCCTTTGATGGCCAAAAGCTGCCTACCTAGCGCTTGACTGGTTGCTTGGCTGCTTCACTAAGTGTTAGTTTTCATGGAGGCTTTCAAGATGACAAAGTTACGCACTCCAGATCTCCTGGAATAGGACTGTGTCGTTTACAAATTCAAATTCTTTCCTGTATGGATTGTTGAGAGTTGCTGAAGCGCGGTGCACTTCAGCTACGTGAGCGCTGGTGAAACGGTGGCATTTTGATGGAGTTTAGTGTCGCTAAATAAATAAAACACCTGTGGGTATCAGCTGACATCAATTCCTGTTTGTGTTCTACTACTAGTGGACAGAGAGTTCCAAAAAGTAGGTAAAATTTGATGCAAATAATTGATTTAAAAGTCTTTGCAAGCCGGTACAACTTAGACTGATCAGACATACGCGCACCTTGTTGTTGAAGTGTTTCGTTAAATCGACCCCCACTCAAGCTTCTTTTCAGGTGATACACTCGTTCTTAACAAAGGCGCTGTAAATTCATTTAAATCTGAATAATTTTTTTTTTTTTTAAATGTTCTTACCCTCAAACACCCACCAAAATTTGTTTTTGTCTTCAGTTGGAAAGGTTTTAACCGGTTGTCAGTTCCGTATCAAATGTCCTGGAGTGGATTTATTAGCTCTGGCTCTTATCAACATCAGTAAGACATTTTTCGTTAAATCTGGGTGAACATATCAATTCACTGCTCATTTCTGACAATAATTCATGCAACATTTTGCCATCTGAATTCATCTTTATTTAGCCACAAATTCACCCAGCCAGCGATCAAACACTTCTAACATGTCTGACATTGTTGAATTTGAAAAGTAACATAGTAACCAGACGGAGACGGTGACTATGCTCCGTGCTAATTTCTACTTTTTGTGACCTTGAACTTGTCACATTACCAGGTGGCATTTGTGCAGTGGGAAAACATTGAGGACACCTCTTTCTTTTACTGCTGAGGTCTAATTGAGATGGAGATGGCTGCATCTTGGTTCCTTAATAAAAGTTGTAAAAAAAAAAAAAAACAGCACAGGGAAGGTGGGGGCATTTTGGAAAATCAATCAATTTGTGGAACGCAGTGGTGGTCCACCTGAAAGAGAACACGTCATCAATTAAACAAACTTGGCAAACAGGGCCAATTCATCAGAGACTTGCGTGCATCAGCTATTGGGCTCAGCTTCGACGTGACAAATGCTGGACCTCCTCTGTGTGCCCAAGGTTGCAGATCGATAGAGATCATCATTGTGATGTGGCCTTTTATCTCACAACCTGCTCCCTCAAGCCCTATATTATTCCCAACACAGAGATCTCCAAGGAGGAGGAAGGGTGAGACGGGCATGAGCCTGATTGTATTTTTTATTCTTGCAGCATATGGGCATTGTTTGTTCTAACTGGTTCCATGCCTGTTGATGATTTCCCGAAGCGGTGAAAGTTTTGAGGCTTTTATCAGGTTTTGTACCTGCTTGTTTCATCCACAGATTGTTCCTTGCCACATGAATATCACTCTGGTTAACATGTCTTTGCCTAGTGAGGGATTGAACCCTCTCAACACAAGTCTGCTGCCCCTGAGCAGTACTTATTCAAATGTGTCAAATCCAGCTGAGAGGAGAGCCTCCTGGGCTGCTATTGATCTGGACCATTATGGAATTCTGTGCCAATAAACTGTCATGACTTACTGTAACAGTCCAATGATTAGGCTCCACTTCAGTCACATGGTCATAGAGAGCTTCCTCATTATCAGAGGCCATTATGAGAAAATTGAGTTATACAGTGATAAACATTGACTTATTTCAGCTTTAATCGGCTAGTTTAAGTGTGCTATTGGTGTATGGAGCCTATAGCATTGCCAGTAATTGTTGTGTTGTCATATGCACCATGAGCCTCTTTGATATCAATGCTCCTCCATATGAATAATACACAGCTAGTGTAAACTGTATGGACAATGGTTTACTAAAATAGAACTCACCTGGCAGCCCTCACAAAAAAGAAACTAGCATTCTGTTGCTAAAGCGGATCACTGTCAAAATGCTCAGCAACAGTTTCATTTCAGACACAAGCTTGCTGCCGTTTCACTGTGTATACGGTAATTCTGCATTTCTCAGTCAAACCTTTGTCAAATCTGTTCAGTTCCATGCCAAGAGCTGAAATTTTACACCTGGACTGTGGTGTAAAATATGCATGCGGCCACTATCAGTTACATGCTCCTGGCCTCCTCCAGCAAGGAGAAGTTGAGGATATTACAACTCACTCTGTGTTTCACCGGCCAGCCCCAGTTTCCTTACACTGATTTGAACCAGTCTCTCCTATCTGTTGTTCATTAGACGTGATTTCAGCCATGCTAGTAGCTGCAAGATGAATGAAGACAAGACTTGTAAAACTACTACAGGAGAAGTACTTGGCAAATGTGGCGGCGGGGGGGGGGGGGGGGGGGGGCTGGTTCTCTTGCTACTGAAATTATACATGAACATATGTAGCTTCATGTGTGTCTTCTTGTATTTCAGCTACTCAGCTTGGTGCTCTCCAGGTTTTTTTTTTTTTTTTCAAATTTCTCAGCAAGAGATCACAAGTTGACATCATAGTTAATCTTTGATTGGCGGATTGGAATTCCTCACGTAAGCTATTAAAGTGAGTGTAGAATGATTTATGTTGTGGTGGAGGGGGAACCAAAGAAGAATGAATGATGCAGAGCTCTGAAATTGCATTGTTTCGTGGAGTACATTACTGCGTGCATTAAAACGTAAGAAACCAAGCCTCAGCAGATCCTGCGATATCTTCTCTACTCATGTGGTCCCTGATGCAGCTAGAATGCAAGCAGCTCTTGCTGATGTATGGAATTTGAAGATTTCAGAGTTGTCAGTCAGTGACTGACATGATGACGATCAATGTAAAAGCCTTCCTGCCAAGCAATAACCCATCCAAACGGATCACACTAAAATTGCCTGGAGATATTGATTGCAGACCCAGAAAACACAGTAAGCACACTGTAGCAACAGCCAAGTGGCCTTAGGAAACTGCGTTGTTGTTTTTTTTTTCTCTCCTACTTTCCTCTTTGGTATTGCAAATTCCTGATGTCATATATGTTTTGCATTACACAAATATTCATTGGCCACTCCTGCTGCAAAAGGTTTGGCAGGCTGGCTGAAGCTGATTTCAGACCAGATCAGGTGCTGCAGTGAAGAGGTGTGCTGTCACCTTCGTTTGAATGGGAAATGGTTGAGACTGCTGTGGTGCTGCACTTGACTGGTCCAGAAAAGTTGCACCAGGGTTAAAAAAAAAAAAAAATCAACCTGACATCACATTATGGCAGCCAATCACATGAGCCAATTGCAGAAGTAAGATGCTCAAGGGAAGAAGTACTTCATTCTGGTTTACCATGCAGTATTCTGCTGTTCCCTGAGCAACACAGAGAGACTGATTGCTGTTGTCTGGCTTGCTGACAAACATCTTTAGCAGTCACCTTCCTTTGGGTTGAGTCCCTTTTTTGGAGTTGGAGGAAGGGAAAGGAAGGAAAGAGTAGGTGTCAGGAGTTGAGAATCTTCTTCCTGTTGTCAGAGCTTTAATAGCAGCTGGCAAAATACCGCCACCCTATGGATTTGGGAGGGCGGGTTCAGTTCACTTAGTAACACACCTACGTTCCCTCACAACTGGCGTTTATTTGATGATGTGTTTTTTGCGACCAGTAGTAAGAGTAGGAAGAGATGCTAGCTGCTAGGAAGGAGTGTTAGCGAGACAGAGTATGGAAGGCCAGTTGCCACGGTATCAATGGGACCACTCAGGTCAGTAATCTGGATTCCAACTGTAAGGATTCTTTTACATTCATAAGTGAAATTAAGAATTAAAGTCAAACTTTCTGCTGTGGAACATTCATCAGATCTGTAACCGTTGTCCTTAGTGACAATTAATACTGATTATTTTCTTTTGTCACATAAGAACATTCTATGGCTTATGAGTGTGATAATGTTACCTCATTTATTTTCATTAAACAAAATGAGGAATAAAATGTATTATATTACATCCTGCATGATATCGTCATGAATTAAAATAGAATGGCAATAAATAAAACACAGTGATAGGTGATGACTAAACAAATGGACTCAATTTTATATAGCACTTTTCTACCTTAGCGGCACTCAAAGCGCTGTACAGTGTCACCGCATTCACGGTGGAGGCTGCCATGCAAGGCACCAACCTACTCATCAGGAGCAACTATGTGCCCAGTATCTTGCTCAAGGACACTTCAACATGGTCAACAGGGTTGAGAATCGAACCAGCGACCCTTCGGTTGCTAGACGGCCACTCTACCCCTGAGCCATGCCGCCAACAGGCAGATGATGCAGTTGAAAACTTCAATGAAATGTTCAACACGCAAATGAGCACTGTTCAAGAACAAGGACCACCAGCGAACCAGACTCCACCTGTGGCCTAAGGCATGGACTGACAATAACCAGAAAGGGCCTTGAGCAAAATGTGCATCACTGATGTTTAAAACGAGCTTGATGTTATACGAAGTCAGAAATCTGGAAAAAACAAATAAATAAACGCTTACGTCTTTCAGCTCCACGTTGTCAAAATATTTTACACCCATATTATCCTCCAAGAAAGTGTCTTTGCTGATGGCTGTGTGCTCACTTGTACCTGCAGGGGCGCTATTCTCAGAAGCTGAGTCAGTTTCAGCGCTTCAGAGCTTCATCAAACACCAGCTAAGTTTCTGTTATTACAGTAAAGTACATAAAAGATAAGTTTTACATACTGTGCTCATTACATTAAAGATAAGGAGCTACACACCCACGTATTATCACTGTTAATGCATGAGCTCGTTTCAGTTAAAATATAAATGATAGGCCTATTTCAACTTTTATTGGAATACAAATACTTCTGCTGCCTAAATTTCCTATGAATGTGAATACAAAAACCTCTGCCCATCCCTTGTCCTAGAAGTTAATCTGTAAATTGCAGGAACATGAAGAACAAAAGGCAAATTAAACATGTAAATAGAGAAAGGGAAGTTGGAGTGCCGCAGAATTATTGCGCAACGCTACGCAATTTAGAGTTGCTTTTTACAGGTTTACATTTGATCACCCTTATCAAAGGTGCTCAGCTACTTATTGCTGAAGAGTTCGCATGCACATTGGTCAACCTGGGAAGACTCCGATGCTCCAATACATCCTGGACAACGGGACCACTGGGCTAACTTCCGATGCAATCAGCCAATGCATAGGCCTTTACATTTATACTTCACATGCACTTCTTTCAAATTAGTCAATTAAGTCTACTGGGAAATAATGTCTGTCCCCCTTTGTCTTTGTGAAAGGTTGAGGACCTGGAAATGATTGTGGCTATTAAGACGGGAGTGAGAATAGCCATTACATGGCTTGTTATAGGGTGGCTAATAAGTGCCTAAACTGTGATAAAAAAGATTTGGTGCGTGAGCAAGTTGCCACCTTAGACGCCTGCAATACATTATGTAGGACAAAACTGTCGATGATCACAGCAGACCATTGCATTACACCTTATCATTTCCTCTGGAGTTGAAACTCAAACTGAGACTCATCAATAATGTACCTATGATATCCCATTCAGAAGATCTCAATGGCAGATCAAGCTACTCCTCTCTAGCCGCCTCCACTTCTCCCACGTACATTCTTAACAGAAATATCGATACACGAAAAGGCACTTTACTGACCACATTCTCCACACTAATGACTTCAACTGTCCAGAACCCTCATTTGGGGATTTTACCATTAGCCAAATGCCCAAGATTCATTCTGTCATTTCTTATTAAAACCTACACAAACAGACGGCTCCATAACAAGTTGTTTCTTCACTGGGCCAGGGCAATAACATGTCCAAGACAGGACAAAATTATATTCCAGACTATATTGTGTGAGAGATGTTCATCCATTCACTTCTCTTACTCGCTAAATGAATTATTAAATACACAGAATCTGGTTAAGCAGTGTACATCTTTCTAAAGGTCAGAAAGTTAATTAACTATGGGCCGAAAGCATTCTTGTGCATTTCTCTGCTCGATGTATGCATGCTCTCAACACTGTTGCTACAGACATGAATATAATGTAAATGGTGAGTGATTTTTGTCTTTGAAAAAACAGTTTTATTTCTTCCATCAAGGAGGCTATGTTTTTGGTGGCGGTAGCAGGGTTAAGAAAAAATAATGAGGCTGATTTAGCAGGAGCTGTGTATGGGCCAAGGAACAATCCATTACATTTTTGGGTAATAACTGCACCATCAGGTCAACACACAATGAAAAAAATTGGACTTTGATGTACCAAGCACATCTCAAATTTGGACTGAAATGCCACAAGAACTTGATGATGGGGTACTGCGAATACTGAGGGTTTTGTTGAGCGGTGTTACCGTGCGAGGCAGCAAGTTCTGCCATCGAGCTGGAAGCGTTCGTAACCGGACTCAGGGTAAAAGTTGTTTCAAATTTCATACATTTGCTAGTTCTGGTCTGAAGATGAGCACTAGCTGAATTTAAGTAAAAGTCTAAGCACTACCTAGGAGTTAAAGGAGGCAAACCTGAAATGACAAATATTCGATTTACATCAAAATTACATGACGCTGTCTTTATTTGATGTACAGTAACATAAGACATTGTGAGTGAGGGTTCTTTAGCACCACCTAGTGGATGCAGGAAGGGGTATTTACACCACAGTGCACAGAATGGTCTGCACCTTCATGCAAAATACAAATATTATTTGCTTTCCCACGCTCTCGCTTCGTGGAACAGTATCATATTTCGATGGGCTCAGGGGAGGGCGAGAGTCCGCTCCTCACTGCTTGCAGCTTTATTCAGAGCCTGAGTCTGACAGTTCCAGAAGTCTTCACTTTAATGGACGTATGCGCTCATGGTTTGATATCACATGAAATTGTGAGGGTAACCATTCAATTGACTGCTTTTTATCCGTAGCTCTCATGGGGACTGGTTACTGAATCCCACACTCTTACTGGCTGAAGAGCATTTCAGTGAATAGAACCCCCACCCCACCCCACCCCACCCCACCCCACACACAAACACACACATACATACACGCACAAACACACTCAATGCTGTATCTTTAAGTAGAAAAAAAAATCCATAATGCCTGTGACAGCCACAGTATCTGTTTCACAACAGTCCGCTCATGTCAATCAGTATGATGCTGATAAAGATCTGTATTTTGATTGAATGTGTGTAAAACTACTCATACTTCACACAAATGACTTTGATGTTAAACCATTTGAAATCATATCAGATGCTGCAGAGCGCCAGAACAGCCAATCAGCAGAGATGATTTCATAAAGGGGCCTCTTGGGTTTCAGCGTCATAAATAAGTCATGGTAATCCCATATTTTACTGACTTCTCTCATTTAAGCTTGGGATGGAAAGAGGCTGGTTGTGACAAACATTGTTACCACTACTGCCAAGCCGTTCTGACCCAGCTTGATGTGTCTTGGCTGCTCTGGTTTCTCCATCCAAGAACTCCATGAGGTGATGTCCCAAGTTATCCATATCCTCACCTTTTTTAACCCATGACATACTCTGCTTGTAGAAAGATTCCAGTTCAGCTCCGAGGAAGACTGGATCTCCTGTTATGAATGTGTTTTTACCTTTTGAAGCAGCAGTAGCAATTAAACCCAAGAAGAAACCATGATTTTTCTATAATCTTTAATCGTGCTCAAATTAAAGATTATATATACATATATATATATAATTTAAATGCTGTAAGTGAAGGTACTGGTTTTGGTTTGCCTTTTTTAAAGAATGACAATAACAATAATAACGTGTGAGGGCGTGTGAGTATGAGTGTTCATGTGCCAATCTGTAAAAAAAAAGTTTTTTGAAATGGCTTGATTCATAAGTCATGGGTACCCCTGCTGAGACCTCTTCCTACACGTGCAATTTTCCAAAGCCAGCCACTCGCCAAGCAATAATTATACCGAAGTTTTCAATTACGCTCCTTCCATTTCATTAACAAAAAATGTTTGGCTATTGTATAATTAGATATATGAGCTTACCACCTACATTTAACATAGCCACTACACAGCAGCTTGATGGAAAACAGAGGGGTTTTAGCATGTGTGCCTTTACAGCAGTTTAGTAGTCGACTACAAAGTAAAATCAGCTAGACGTTCTGCAGCAGCCTAACCCCCCTTCTTTTTTTCCGTCATTTGGTACGGTCCTCTAATCTACAAGATGTATACAGACCTATAATTGAGTATCATGAGATGTTTAATGAAGTATGGGAGGTTTTGTTAACATGAAAAGTACACGTGCGTTAGTTAGTACTCTCAATTCATGCATTATACGCCTAATCTTGACATTTATACACTCTGAGATTCGACATTTGAACCAGATCTTCCAGTGAGAGATCATTAGTTACCTCATGTCATAAATTTGTAACTTTTTTTTGGATTGAAATATGTGGACTTAAGCGCTCTGTCCGTGTTGCAAACCATGACCTGCTGGTGATATTATATAAAAAATTAAACCGTCCATCATCGTGGCTATCTTGCCATCTTAAGTGGCTGTACCCTGTTACCACACAGGCTTGGATTTCAGAGCAGTGCAATCCAATACAAGCCACAGAAACTCCTCAGTCCTGTCATTTTGTCTGTTCTCTTTCACATCCCTTTGCAACAGGTTTCCACTGGTGGCCAAGGTTGTTCTCAGCACAGAGGTATGTGTTGCAGCTTTACCTCAATTGCCACAAAACCGCAGAGTTTACTGTGACTGAAAGAAACATAAATCTTTAACTCATTGTCTTTCTATTTGGACTTTTATTTTTTTTAACCATTAAGTCACTGCACGTTTGAGATGACGCTTGCCGTCAGTGCACTGCTTTCGGACATCAGCGCCTTAAGGCGTTTCTGTGGTTATAAAAACTTGATGATGAAGCAGAAGAACAAGGAAAAAGGAAGAATGATCTGATGATGCAGAGGTAAAGTCAGCAGAGGACAGAGTTTTCATTGGAGGGTTGAGTATTAGTCTGCTGGGTTGTAAAATGATCCACGCCTGATATTCCTCGGCCCTGTGACAGAATTATTAAAAGCTCATCCTGTTAATGCAGCATCCACCGTGTCACCTTTCAGTCAGGGTCTCAGCAGGACTGACTTTATTTCAACAGGTAAACTGGCATAGAACAAATGAATCCAACATTATGCAAGTGGTGACAGTAAATTGAACCTTCTGGAACACGACTTGCTTTTAGCCACACTCAATGCTCCATTCAATCTGTCAAAGTTAGACATAAGTATTATATATATGAGCCCTAATTCTCCATCATTAGTGATACTAATTGGATTATGGTGGTCATCAGTTGCAAAAATGATCTCAAAGTGGTGTCCATTTTTAAGGCAATTTTGATACTAAGTGGATTTTCTCTTTGTGCATAGCAGCAAGTCCCTTCAAGCCTGTACTAATTACATCCATAATCAAATGCATTCTGTGCCCCCTTGTTAATGACATTGATCTTTGGGAATATCCAAGCCTATATTCTGTGAGATTATTGGATAAAGTGCAGGGCGAAGTCTGCGTGACCCCAAGAGGAAGACGTCGTTGCAGACATAAGTGGGTATTAAATGGATATAATTGACAGTGACCCCTCCTGGCACTCTGTGCTGCTGAGGCTGCTGGTCCATGGATCATACAGCAGAGAGGATGAATTAGCATGGGTTAGAAATGGCAAAATTAAAATTAAGAAAAAGGAAGATGGATCAATGTTGAGCCAGCGGGCTTACCAGCTGATAGGGGCTACAGATATAGACGTCAGGCTTTACCGATGAGGCTAAATTCACTTCTGTGGTTTAGGAACTTTGATATGTCACATAAAACTTTGCCATTTCTCCTAAGATAGTTGAGCATTAATTCCCCTTCTTTCTCTTTTATGTTTGAATCAGCAGCCGCGTTCATTCTCAGTGGTTATTGACCATTTTTGCTTGCTGACTACTCAAAGGTCATGACCTTTTAGCCCTAAACCCCTGTGACAAGGGAGACTGATGATTTGAAGTGAGATAAATCCAACCTTGCAACACATCATCTGTGTTTCCTTCTTTACAATACAAAGGCTAATCGAGTCGTGCTTGTCAGTGCATCTGATTGTGGGGAGCTGTATTTCCATTTCTTTGACACGCTGACCTCTCTTTAGAAAAATATCTGGTAATTGCTCCACCCTGGCACAGGTGGGTCCCATTGTGGTATGTGTTTGGTTTTCTGCTACACTGTTGGCATGATGACGGTAATTGGAGTGTTGTTCTGGTGAATCAGTGCCAGCCAGGGTGGGCAGATTGCATATGATGATCATGTTCTGACCAGATGGCTCGCTGGCACTGGGGCTTGGATTGGCAGGGTCTGTATATGTATGCTCACATGTGTGTGCCTGGGGTGGTTAAGTGGGTAGGAATAGCAATTTATTGTGACAGCTCATTTAGATATGTGTATTAAATCTTGACACGTGCAGTCAGAGACAATGGACGTCATGCATGCAGCACATGAACACACTCTATTGTTCTTAAATTAGACTTTTAAGAGTCACACTTAGCGGTTCCTCCTATTAAACTCTTAGAATTTTCATTTGAATTGTCTTTTAGGTACCTTCAAAAGTGGTTTGGACCTGTCATACCAATTATTTTAAAAAATCTGCACGGAGTAGAATTCCTGAATGATTTCGTGGATGAAATGTGACCAAGTTCAACAACTTTACACGAGACAACTCAGACAAAGCAGTTGTCATTCTTATCATCATTGCTTGTAAATGTCATCAGGACAACGACCGTTCTCTTCTCCGTAACTTCATGTTGAATTTTATGATTGTATTGCTTTATTTTGCAAGGGCAACGTTTCAGTTATTGTCCAAGGACAGATATGAATCTCTGACAGCTGCATCAGAGACTTTAATGGGGGAAAACATCCTCCATCGCATCAAACAGGTCTACAAAACCCACCTACCGATGTTTAAACTCATTGACTGTCACAATCCATCAGTCCCTAAGTCTTGCATTTTTCTTAAGCTTCTTGTCAAACCTAACTGAGAGCAGGAGTTTGGACATGCGGTAAGATAAAAAAAAAATTATTCAAAAATTCTGCAGTCGAGATTTTGTTAAAAACCTGAAAAAAAAGAGTTGTAGGAAATAAATACTAAAATAATGCACCTGATTTAGAGCTTTTAAGTTGAGTTAATTAGTTTTGAGAACTCACTGCAAAAACTAAGAATCGTTGAACGTCTAGTCAAAGTACACTTAATAAAACACACCTAACAAGTAAACTTTTAATTTCTGGCAGAAGTGAATCTGCTAATTCAAAATGTCATGCAATGAGACATTTTGTCCAAAAAGAACTCCTTATAAATCACTGAACTGGTACTTCTTTAGGTTTTAATGACTGCTTTGACTCAAAATTATGAATGCATGAATTAATTAATGTTTTTTTTTTATTATTTTGTACTATTCCAATGTTTAAGAATAGAAATAAATCAAATAAAAAGTGAGACTTTACATAAGCAGGAAAATGAGAATATTAAAGCTGAAGGTTGAAGCTGGTGCTTCTTTGTACCTCACCAACCATGTCAGAAAACAACAGAAGCAATAACTAATAATAATTCAAATTAGACATGATGTGGAACTGTTGCAGTGACAACAGGAATGTGTATGACTGATCAGTACCATCTCCAGTAGGATGTAGAGATTAAAATAAAACAGTGGACCACTAGCAGGCCACACTGCAGTGGCCAGTCTTATATGTTCTTGTCTAAAATCCAAGCCACTTGGAAATGTATTACTTTAGAAGATGACAAATGGCTCCAGCAAAGTTTTGCACATGCGGCCGGATAAAGTTTATCTTTAGGGCATGTGCAGCTGCCAACAGTACTTACAGAAAACTTTAATCTTTCCTTTCAGAGGCTCACTTCCTATTTCTGCACACACAACTTGATGGGAGGCAGACCGGGGGTGTTTTGACACCCGTCTGAGGGAACGATCGCAGTGAGTGGTCCCGCTGCTGTAGCAGTGCAGCCTGTCTAGCGCGGTTCCCGCTGGCTGTCTCTCTGTAACTTAGCACCCTGGCTACTTAATTAGAGCTTTAAGTTGAGGGAAAAAGAAGCCAGTCAGAGCTGAGCACTTCCTCGAGTCAGCCAGCGATATGACTAACCAGCCACAGGAAAAGTGCTTTTCTTGGAACAATCCATCAGTGTGATCTGGCGAGGTGTTGATAAAGGCTGCATGATAAGCAGCGTATTAAATGTAAAAGATATGTGACATGCACCCCCCAAAACACACACATACACACACACACGCACACACACTTCAACGGGGGCAAACGTTACAGTGATGCTGTACTGCTGCACGCCAAACAAATGAATTTTAAAAAAAAGGCAAAGCAAAGTGGCAACAGTGAAGACTATTGATGTTGCCGGCAGATTTCATTACAACACTGCTGTTTCAACTAATGACTAACTTCTTCAGCAAAATGTAACATTGTGAGAACACCAGCAGCCGGGGGGGGGGGGGGGGGGGGGGCATTAGTGGTGTTGCTGTCAGTGGGGGCTCAGGCCAAGTGGGAAAACGTCAGCACTGTCAATGGGAAGGAGGGCTTGATGCTGCAATGATAGGCCTCTGTAATGGGCACTTTGAAAGAACAATCAGTGCCTTCTGTGAATCATACAACCCTGCACGTAATTCATGTTTGCGTCTGTGAATATGTGCCAGCGCATGAGAACAAAAACTATTTGTAGTCTGTAGAAACTGAGCTAAAGGTCGTGCATGTTCTCTTATGAGTAGCAGCATCGTGGCTCACAGGCTGACTCATAGATCCAGAGGATTTTTCTTTTGGCTACTTGGCTCCATAACCTTGTTTTTCCATGTATATGTAATTTCTGTTACATGCCTTTGTTCTGTTGACAGATAGGACAAACCAAAGCGGGGTATTTAAATATTATGATATTATACTGGGAATATTTTGAGCTTGTTAGACATGATGTTGATGCAGGACTGGTTTTAGCGATACATTTCCACGAGTTTGAGGAAAATTCTCTCAAAAACGTCCGTTAACACATGAACTAAAAACGGAAAAATTAATGACAGAATTTACAAACATAAATATCACCATATTTGGTTCCTGAGATATCAACATGTATTAAAATAAATCAACAACAAAAGATATTTTGTGTCGAGAAGCGCTGATCTGAGATGTGGGTATTTGTCAAGAAAATTTCTGTGTGTTTTCTCCAAATCTCTGATTTAATCGATATTTTTCAAAGCTTTTCCAGATCTTTGATTGTCGTATTCAAGTTCCATTTCTCTTCCAGGTTTGTTTTGATTGTATGAAAAAGAATTCTTACCTGCCGGTCACTGCCAATGCATCAGATGCTTTGCTGGGAAGTCTCTTCCTGATCGTCAGTGTTTCGTGTTGGATCAAACATGTTACATTTTCATACCATTTGTGGTGCAAACGCCCAACTTAAGCACGTTCAATACAGTATATGTCAGTAGAAGACTGAAAAATAATTTATTAGTATTCATGGCATTAATTAGATAAGCACGGCATGACGTATGTCTGACATCAGCAAAACTAAAGGTGGAGGATGGCAATTAATAAAGAAAAATTGATTGTGTCTTTCTCTTCTGTTTGGCTACAAAGAGAGAAAAAAGATAAATCTCTAGCGTTAAACCCCACCGCTCCTCCTACCAGATTAAAAATTCATAAGATATATTGAATAAGTGTAGAAATCCCAAAATATATGCAATCTGATCAAGCGGGGATTAAAAGTGTCATTGTGCTTGTCAATAAGGGTTGGTGGCGACGTGGCAGTATCACATTGACTCCTGCGTATTAATACTCAGTGTCCTATTGGGCCATCAGCTGATTGTTTGGAATGTAAATGATGCTGCTGATGGCTCCGGTGACTGATGGCTTAAATTCCAATTAATCAATTGCTTCATCAGTTTCCCTAATTCAGATCAAATATCTCCTGAGTGCACACTCTTCTTTCAGTGGTATTAGAAGAAATAAATGCTCTGGAAGTAATTTTCATCAATCTCTTGTACATGCCAATATCCCTCACAAGCCCAGTCCAGGTTGAGGACTTAATGTCTTAAGTGTGTGAGTGTGTGAGCGTGTGGAAGAAAGATGTGTGGTAATATAAAGGAGGCCAAACAGGCCATGTATTTGTGGCCACGTTTTTAAATAAAACGTTCTTAATCATGATTGTATTATATTTCATTTAGACTGAGGAGTACAAGACAATTACTTTGTTTTTCCAAATTAAACTCCTATTTTTTCCTCATTGTCAGCCAATCGGCCCCTGCACTCCCTCGCTAAGCTGGTTATGACGGGTCACAAGCTCCCATCTGGAAACCAACCAACTGAGTTTAATGACCCTGACGTGAGCCGACCTTTTGTGTGCCGGGCCTGTACATATCGCCACATCTCAAAGACACACGCTGCCACGGAAGGCCTCGCGATGCGATAAGCCTCATCAGTTGTACAAAATAAAATCAACTATTCATAAGCAGGCTGTAATAGGATATTGGTGACAGATTTAATAATTCAGTTTTGCTGAGGCTTAACTGGTATTAGTTTGTAGCTAATGGTTGCCGTTGTAAAAAATTCATTCAAGACAATACTGGAAGTGAGAAGATACACATAATTATTCTTACTTCATTTACCTTAGTCCCCCTGCTATTTAAAAAGAGACTTCTAAAGTGTGCAACGGCTCTTTAAGTGTGCAGAGGTAAAGGTACTGTAATTTGATTTATGAATCTGATCCCACCCCCTAATTTAATTCATCAATGTTTCAGAAGACGCAATTATGCTTTGTGCTGCAGCTCTTCATAGCTCCATTATGCAGCCTGAATATCTTTGTCAGGGGGTGTGTAATGGTATTGCTAAATATTCCATACTGGCTAGACAGGACCTTGTTCCTCTCACCCATCCTTCTACTCAAATTGAACTTTTTTTGAATAATTGGATTAGACACCAGCAAGGACACGGTTCAATCTGAAGAGGGTGTAGGGAGCTGTGCTGTGTGCTTACAGACATGGACAAGTATTATTGTTTTCTGAATGTGTGTTTCCTTTTAAGGACAAAATCCAATTTGGTAAATTGAAAACTGTGTGTGATGTGGTCTCTTCCTGCTGATGTACAATGTTGTTGTCTCATTCATTTTCTCATGGATGCAACTGCTATATTGATATAAATGAATACAAATGGTACATGAAAAAGGGACAGTATAGCTCTGAGGTAGAGGTCGCTGATTTGATCTCCCTTCCCCCGGCCGGTGACCATGTCCAAGTATCCTTGATCAAGATACTGAGCCCCTAATTGCTCCTGATGGCCCTGTGATGGACTGGCGACCCATCCAGGGTGAACCCTGACTCTCGCCCAATTTTGCCTGGGATAGGCTTCAGCACCCCCACAACCCTTAACAAATAAGCGGTATAGAAAATAGATGGGATGTGAGAAAAGTAAAATATTATGAAAACGGCTCAAATATTCTATAATCTCCATTTATTTTCCCTGATGTTGCTTGATTTCTGTGCTCTTCATTTGAGGGGAAAGAGGGTCTGTTCCATTTGCAATGTGTGATTTAAATTACAGCCTATCTGGTCATGTGCAGTTGAACAAGAAATAGCTGGATCTCAAAGAACAAGCGGCAACGAATACCACCCCCTGACCCCCCACCTCAACAAATGCTCAGCGGTCGTGAACTAAATCGATCTGGGGTATAATTCTCTATGAAATTGATGGATGAGGGCAGCCATTGACAGAAAGGGTAAAGACCACTTTGAGATGTCCCCTGTGAATAAGTATGATGGAAAATAGATTGTTGAAGAAGATTTATGTTTGTTCTCCGCTGCCACAAGAGAAGCCCCCCCCCCGCCGCACGTGTGCACACACACACACACACACACACACACTCTGTACCCACCACAGTTCTGACCAATCAAACATGTCACTGTGGTCAGATTAAACTCAGTAGCTCTATTCAGCTGCCAACTTTGTGACGATTAGCTCATTCTCAACATGGAAGAAAGCAGAGGACCATGGGATGATGGGAGGGTTTTTTTCATCGGGGTGCATTCCATGTCATCATCAATTATGAGCAGCTGCCAAGAAGGAATAAGAACTCCCAGTTAAAAGAGAAAGACAGAGAAAAAAAATGTACGTACACAAAAGAAAAGTATCAATCTGTTTTGAGGAAATTTCACTTGTTTGTAACATACTATCAGAAGAGTAAACAAGATCCCATTTGTTTCAGCAACAGAGGGTACGTTCTTATGTTGCCACCACACCTGGACACACCCCTTCAGCAGGACTGAGTTGCTCAAGTAGGCTGCTGTCAGTATGCAAACTACAAAAAAAAAATCTACAGCATAACCAGAATTCCGTGGGTTGTGACCTGCTGCCAGGAAGGGGTTTCCTGGCATTGACTTGATTTAGACACCAGGGAGCTTCAATATTACATGACTTCATCCATGTGAGAGAGGCTTTTTACTCTAGGTGATCTGAAGACTGTATTTTAGCTAAACATTGATCCAGTGACTGAAAAAAACAAACAAAAAAGTCATCCTCTCCAGCAGGAACAAGTGCACCTTTGGTGTGTATTGAAGGCATGCAGCTGACTCTCATGATGGCAGTTTTCAATTTGTTGAAGACTTTGCCCACAAAGCGGTCGATATCAGGTCCACGCCTCACACTCTTGTGCGCTACATGGTTGCTGTTCTTTGCCAGCCTGTGGAAAAGCTCTAAAGATGTACGTCCTTTTTGGCCGATACAGCAACTGGACTGTAGACACTTTGTCATAGATTGAGATGGACTCTCTCACGAGTGCAGTTCTATGTTCATTTCGATATCTTGGAAAACATCTCTGATGATGGACAAAGGTCAGATGGGCCACATCCCGCCATCATGGCCTTCTTTCCTTGTTCTTTATTGTCCCTGTTGGGAGTCCTGGAGCCCTGGGCAACTTCTCACCACTTTCCAGGGGCAAAATGTCTTTCACTAAGAGCTTCCTTTAACTTAAAGGATTTTTTTGTGTCTGTGATATACCATAATGCAACTATGCTGTGCCCTCCTATCAGTATCCCATTGTAGCCTCCACAGAGCTTCAGCCATGCACAGTGGTGGCATTCTTGGTCCATGGGAGATCGTAGGGCTGTAAAGTCTCACTTTCATGCCTTTAGGGCAGAGCCTGACTTCTGGCCTGTTTTCCAAATCAATGTTTTCACTGGACGTCATATCCAGAGGACAGGGTATCTACTTGCCCCCACTGACTCTCTCATTGGGTGTAACCCACCCCCAATAAAGCTTCAGACATGGAGAAACCATGCCGGACAGTTCTCCTCCTGTCCTCCTCTGCTAAAGCATCTTCCTATGGCAGCTGCAAGCCATCAAACCACAGTTGCCATCCTCACCAGACCAGTCAGCCAAACCGTATGTCAACAATTAGGACGGTACAAATGGTATCAACGAGGGTTTGCAGGTATGCGTCACTTAAGCTGAACTAAAGTGTCCCTCTTTAGGTCTCATCGAAGCAAATACACGTTTGCAGCAGGCTTGCTAAACGAACACGTCACAAACATGAATGTAAAACCGCTGCATGTCCTACTATATGCGCCACAGACATCCACGGACCTGCTTACAGATGGACAACCTGCACAGTAAAAGGGGGTGAAAGAAAAATAATGACTATTCATGCTTGCAAACCCAATAGCGACAGCTCATAGTGGACGATGATTACAGTATCTTGAGTTACAACATAAACACGACATGTTTTAGTAAGAGCCAATATTCACTCAAACCTAAACAAACTGCTGGCGTGATGCTCAAATTTTGTCACACATTAAATACTTTAAATACTAGCACTATTACCACAGTTTGGATTACAATTTAGTTGTATGAGGTTCTGTTTGCCACAACATGGACCATGGCCAGATACGTTGCAATTGATTTCAGGCAATTCTTTAATTAGCAATTATATTTGAATTCCAGGATTTTTTCCTGAAAGTTTTTAGTTTTATTTCAGTGGATTATTACAACTTGGCTACGGGATTTTTATTGGGGAAAGAAACAGCTTCTGTTAGCAGCCTCAGAGGTAGTGGGCCCATCGTGTGTCATAATCCTTATATTTTTATATCTGTTTTAAAGCTTTTCCAGTCTTGTGTTCTCTGGGACATGCCGTAACTCAATGAACAGAAAGGCATTTAACCAGCTGAGGTTTGTGCATGTGATGCTCCTGTCTCGGCTGCTCTGTGGTGTAGAATGGTTTGACTGCCAGCAGTGTAATCAGATAATACCACTGAGAGGTCAAAAACACTGCAAGCTTCAGCTTCTGTCACCTTTTACAAAAAGAACCAAAAGAGCAAAAAGGAGCCCCCATCCATGCCCCATTCAAGCTACAATAAGAGAACTTTGAACACTCATTTGTAAGTTTGTTGGAACAAGTTACTCTTTGATGTTTGTGTGCTTCTCTTCCTGTGGTAGCCAATCAAGTACTTGTAACTTGACAAGACACTGAACATTCCATCTAAGATGATGACGATAGAAATTATTACCTTTGCACCTCCACACTTTATTGAAGACTCAGAAAGCTCCAGCAACACGTTAAACAAAAAATTATATTAAACTGACGCATTTCAGCTTGTGGCCGAGGCCCTCCTCAACATTTCTTCCATTCTCCATGCACCTTGGAATTTGGAGAAGTTGTGCCAGAAACCCCACTCTACTGCCATACTTTTTTTTCGCATTTCCACTTCATATAAAGAAGAAACTCCTAATTTTCTAATAGGATGAAAGTCAAAGGAACTTCACTGCCAAGTGATCATTTAAAGTACACATACTCACAGATTGGGGGCAGCATGGTTTGGAGCTACAGGCCATCTAGCAACCGAAGGGTCACTGGTTCGATCCTCACTTCACCTGATGACCATGTCGAAGTAGCTTGAGCAAGATACCCCTAATTGCTCCTGATGGCCCTGCGACGGACTGGTGACCCATCCAGGGTGAACCCTGCCTCTCCGCCCAATTTCAGCTGGGATAGGCTCCAGCCCTCCCATGACCCTTGACTGATAAGAGGTACAGAAAATGATACTCACAGATTATCATCTCTGCCAAGGAGGTCATTGATGTTGGTTGGTCTTTTTGCAGGATAACTCCAAATGTTGTGAATAGATTTTGATTAATTTGGATGAAGATAGCACTTCAGTTGAAGTAGTAGTCGTTCACATTTCGGAATTGATCCTGAACCGGATTTGATGATGTCATATTGCCTTGGAGGTGTACTCTCTTTGAGAGTCCTCTAATTAACAAGGAGGCAATTATAAGAAGGCTGTAATTCTGTCTCTCATTTAGCAAGATTACATAAAAACTATGAGGTTAATTTTTAACCAGACTGGGGGAAAGTTTGCTGGGAAATAGTCTGTCTTGTCACCTCCACAGAGCCTGGCCAGAGAGGGTTCCTCCTACCCAGGAAGGATTGAAACATTGAGAACCCTTGTACTTAGCGAGGTCAGTGATTTGCCAAATTTACCCGTATGAGCATGTTGAGACTCAATTGTCAACAATCTGTCATTGAACAGGGGTACTGCATTATAACCCGATATCCAGGTCCGCCCCTTAATCCATCGCATCCAATTGTTGTCATGAGTTTAAAAATAAAATCTGTCCCTAACACATAATAATGATGACAGACTTCAAACTCTTGAGGGATTTTGAAGGAAGCAGCAGCATAAATTTTTCATAATCAAATGTCATCCGGGGGAATGTGGGGGGACTCGAGCACAGGCGCGATGTCCATGTTTAACCTTTTGGTGTCATGATCAGCATCTTGTGTGGGCTGTGCCTCAAGCCCCTTCCCATGATGTTCTGCTAGTAGGGGTCCTCTCCATGTGTAGCCTTTATTTACATGATTCTCTTATGAAAACACCACCTTTGGCTTCCCAGAGGGTTGAAACAGGATAAAACGATGAACAATTAGGCCAAGAAAAAAGTTCTTTCTACAAACGATGTATCCAAAACTTCAGACCTCAGTGGGTCTCGCTTTCATCGGGTTGCCAGAGGGTAAAAAGGTCTCTCTTTTGTTTATGTTTGATTTGGCAGCCATTGCCAAGCATCATTTATTGTCAGTAGAGCAGAGGAACAATGAAAAGTTTACCTTTTTTGTTAGAATAGATTTATGCCATGAGCTTACCTTCCTCTAAAATATTTGTGTAGAAAAGTGGGAGGAAAACGAACGACTGTGAGACCTTGAATGACTTAAAGCATCAAAAATATTGACCGAAACCTGGCCCTGTTAAACACACACAAACCCAATTTCCATAATGCATGACCTGTAATTACTAATGAGGTCAGGCTGGATGCTAAAAGGGCTGTGTTTCTGCATGACCTGCACAAGTAAAAAGATGTATTGGAAAATAGTGTGAATAAAATAAAGTAGCTTGATTTCTAATGTGGATATTTTATGTGTGCAATTACGAGCCACTGAGCCAAAACTGTGCTCAGAAAAAAGTGATATATTACAGTAAATGTTGCTTCTAATACATAGCACCTTTTTTGGCTCCCTTTTGCGCAATTATAAATGGTATTATTTTGCTACTTCTGTCTTTGTGTGTGTGTGTGTGTGTGTGTGTGTGTGTGTGTGTGTGTGTGTGTGTGTGTGTGTGTGTGTGTTAAATATTCAATTTTAGGAGGACAACATGTCACCATTGGGATGAAGGGTGTTTTTTAATTGAATCCTTCGTCTGACTTTGTTTTGGTCTCTGGAATAACAACAAACCTAAATCAGAAAAGTAAAATACGCAAGATGAATCTGAATCTGAATCGAAACAGTATACAAACAAAAGAACCACTACAGGCTAGGCTAGAGGGACACTTATCGCTGGGTGAGTCATTAAGAAGAAGTGCATCCTTTCATGTGATCACCAAACAATTGTGTGATAAACTACGCCCAGCTTTGTTTTTGCATAATCTTAAGAAAGTCCAGCAACATGAGTGATTGATGCGCCTGTGCAACAGGGACCATTCAGTATAATTCTGTGGAGCGTAAACCTCTCTCTCCTCTGGCAACAGATGCTAGGGCACAGGGGGTTTGGCATCTTACTAGGGCCCTCCCTTCCCATTCTGTGGTCATGAGTTCTAGTCTTGTAATATTTACCTATACAGTACAACAGAGGTTACACCTGTGCAGACCCCTGCAGTGACAAAGTCAAGGTATGTGCAAGATGTTCCTCTTCTTCTCGTAGGAAAATGAAACATTTTTAGATTGTAGTTACAACCCTGTAGTTAGTGTCTGGTTGGACCCAAAAAACATTTGGTTCGAAGGTTAAAATAAGAATAAATAATGATGGCTGCTAATGTGCTGATGTCTTTCTAAAAAGGCCGGAGACGTATCATTTCTGGCTACACTGCAGTCAGCTGTGTGCGTAACTTCTCCTTCCCGATGATGTCACTGCTTACTACAATTAGAAAAAGACAAATTCACTGTAGTGTTAAAAGTGAGATTCAGGTTTCAAGTCAAGGCCTTTGTATCAATCAATCTAATGAAGATCTTCAGAAGTATATTGATACACGTGTGTGTGTGTGTGTGTGTGTGTGTGTGTGTGTGTGTGTGTGTGTGTGTGTGTGTGTGTGTGTGTGTGCGTGCGTGAGTCTGCATGTGTTTGATTTCATGCTGCTAACAGATATGTGGGACAGTCAGGATGTCCGGGTGGTGAGATGAGCTGTCACACACACGCAGCCATCATCTTATATGAAAGTGTAACTGAAACCCTTGTAAGACACCAGGACTGAGAAGGAGGAGCATCCTTATATGGACGGACCTTTTCTACCCCTCATCACGAAAGAGATGACACCACCAAGATGTGCACTGCTGTCTTCCTAAAGCACTTAATGTGATCAGAGAATTAAATTTTCAGCGAGTCGTTTAATGATAGCCTGGGCTAAAGAGCCTGCGACGTCAAGCTAGAGTTTCCTGTGGTTCTGCACTCATATCTCTGGCATCCCAAGCCCTCTCATTTTGTTTCATGCTGAGATCTCCTGAACACCCCTCCCGCTCTCAGTCCCTGTTTAATGTGATCAGATAGATTTATTATGGGCCAGGAGGTCATTGGAATTTTCTGTAATTGGAGTCAGGTTGAATTACATTAACAGGTACATAACACTGTAAAGGGGAGCATTTACATTTAATTACATTTATTGAGCCCCTGCTCATTTTATTTGTAATGAAGCACATGTTGTGATTGCGGGTAGACTGTAACGATATTTAAATAAGATGAACAAATGTTGCCTTTGAACTGAGAGGTTAGAGTCACGACATCTTGTGTATAACCTTTTTTTGTATTGATAAAGATGAAGAGAGCGGCGTGTCAGTAGAGACGTCGCAAGGATTTTGTGTGTGTGTGTGTGGGGGGGGGGTATTTTAACAGTTTTTAAGATTACCTGGCGTCTCCTGATTTTGGACAGCGTATCAGGGGAATGTCCTCATATTTACCTGACTGAATAGAACAAAAAGTAGCAGCACTTAGAGGATTCATGTTGTATTCTCATGTGAATGTCTTCAGTTATTGTAACCCTAAACAGCAGGTCTACACGAGAGAACGGACAACGTATCGTACGTGGCTATGACATATCAGTATCACCACTACTTTTGGCACGTGTGTGACAGAATATCTTTGGTGTGCGTAAATGTGTGTCAGTATGTCTGTAAGTGTGTGACTGCGCTGTAGATGCTTTGTCTCATTAATGAGAAGCGTTCAGGGCCTCCACAGGGGCCTGTGCAAGATAATCTTCCCCTGTTTTGCTATGAAAGCTCTTCTGAACGTAACCGAAGAAACTCACTCAAAAGGCGCAGGGCTCGGTTGAATAATTCAGCATTCACAATCAATTTTGGCCCCCACCTCATCTTGACACCTCCCTGGACCACAGGGCCAGCAGACTCATCTTGGGAATGTTGACAATTCCCTCTACAAAGCACTCGCTGGCCCGCCGGCAACATGAGAGGCTGTTGGAGCATAGATATTTGTGAGAGTTTGCAACTTTGTACGTTGAATTATTAAACCACCCAAATGCTGTTTGATTGCAGAGTGCGAGTGGTCATTTTTTTTCCACCCTGAAGGTGTGAAAAAATGAAAGACCTACAGGAAGAAGGTATTGACCTTGCAAACTCAAAGCATCCAATATGTTCTCAAAGCGGAACATAATAGTAATACAGTGATAAGATATAAATCTTGGCCATTGGAAGTGTTTCAGTTTATTCCACTTGAGCTTTGGTCTATTTAAATATTTAAAGCAAGTTGCTGCTCTCATCTAGAGGCTTTTCAAAAGCAGAGTGGAGTTATTGGGACTCCTTTGGTCTGACTTTCAACACGTTAGATGTATTTCCACTCTTAAACCATAAACAACTATCTGAGACGTCATCCTCGTCCGATCCATCATTCACTATCCTCTGCCACCATAGTTCACTGGTCAGCTGGAATTTTCCCACGGCGCTGATTTGAAATACGCAGGTCATTCTCCTAGCTTTTCTGTGGTCTGACCTCCCTGTAGTCATCCTCTTCTGCTTTTCCTATAACCCATTTAGACCTATAAACCGAAATAAAAACATTTAATGTTTTTGCGCATAACCCTCTAAACCCCGAGGCTTGTCTGAAAAAGGAAAGATAGACTTGTCAACATCTGCTTAAACCGATATTTCTACAGCCTTTGTACCAGATAAAAACATGAAATGCAAATTCAAATTAAAAAAACTTAGAGCATTGGCTTTTATGCAAAATAACTGGCCTTTAACCCTTGTTTAGAAACAACACTTAAATACCATTGAAATTGCAAGAGGTCTTAAAGGTAGAGCAAGCCATGGCCAAGTGTGTGTGCATTAGTGCCCCCGCTTGGACTGGCACACGGATCAGAATTACCATATTGATGGTACTGACTCAGTCAAACCTATCTTTCATATGGCATCTGATGTCAACACCATCACGGTTGGGGATGAGTGCATGCAGCATTACACCCTGAGTAAAACACATTTGTGGTGATATTTGTGTTAACATTGCGTTCTCAACTACACGCACCCAAGGTATATGTTATCACATACGTACGGAGCTGAGAGTGTATTATTCTAGCTGGTGTCAGCTTCCCAGAGGTATGATTTGACTGGGACAGAGAAGGCTGGGGTTGTCCTGTTGTAGTTGCTGCTGGTGGTGCTGGTGCAGCAGGCAGCTGCAGTATAATAGTCAGCCGAGGATTACATCAGTCGCAGGTGATAACAGACAGGCAGCAGAGCGGACAGGCCGATACTGGACACCCACCCCTGTGTGGGAAACCATATGAATTATTTCTCATTTAGCCGCAGACTATCTATAAGCCTCGGGGCTGGGCGATGGGTGGGAGTTGGTGGGGTGGGGTGGTGGTGGGGGCTATGACTCAGTTCACAAGGAGGTTTGAAGAGGGATGACAAAGCATGTCCAAGATTATTTTTGTGAGTCATGTCAGTTACTTGTTTTTTTTTCTGAATTATTTCTGAAAACTGTCTCCATAAAAAGGTTAAACACGAACATTATGTTTGCACATGTGCTGATTTGGGCTGACCTAATACTTGGCCACATCTTCCATGTCACCCTCAATCAAATGCTTGCTGGGAAGTGTAAGTGTGCGCGTGTGTGTGTGTGTGTGTGTGTGTGTGTGTGTGTGGCGCGTGCACGCATGTGTGTGTATTTCAAGTGCCAGTGAGCATGTCATCCACAGGAGGCTGTAGCTCTGCTCTGCGCAATGCAGTATGCAGGATTCTTTGTCTATGGTGGATTCATGGAGGAAGGTGATACCTGGTTTAAGCATGATTAAATTGACACCCCATAGAGTGTCTCAGATACGTTTTTGTGCCCTTGATACTGTGGCAGCAGCTTATTCAACGCTGTCTCACGTTCAGTTTCACCTGTCACACTGACATCACTGCATTGCAATTACAGTGAGTGAAAGAGAGAACGCACTCGGCCAACGCCGTGGAACCAGTAGTCAGGCAATTTTATCTCTTCTGTTTTAAGAAGCAACAACATCATGCCAGCGCTACCTTTTTTGTCCTTTTTGAGTGGGTGGAAAAAAATCAATAGGAATTTAATTTCCTCAAATGAAAGTTCGTTTTCACCGTACAAATATCTGTACTTTATATTATGTCAGTACAGCTGCCTCTCTCACCAGGTACAAGGTTTATTTCCTACATTTTTTCATCAGGTGAAATCAAAACCACTAAAATGAATAACTTGTTCTTTCAGTTCTTAGTATTGAGTATTTTTTAGTGTTGAGGGTATACAATAATACAAACCTGAGCAGCTGTTAGGAACTGGAACCACAACTCTCTGTATTTTTTAGATTATAAAACATAAAGCTCATCTCATCCTACAGTGAAACAGTGCATTATGGCTTCAATGAATAAAGCATAAATCTACTGTAGGTACTGTATGTTGGCCCTTTAGAAAGTATTCCTCTTCAAAGTCATCTGTAGACATCCAAAAGACTAACTTCCTGAACATCTGCTCTCAAGATCAGAGCTCTCCGAGACAGTTGGTGTTTGTAGTTGCTCAGAGGTTTAGAGTTCGTGCTCTTTGGCATATTTATTATTTACATATTTCAGATGCTGACATTATTTATTTTCACTCCGTTCCTTCAAATGTCCCACATCTCTACCCAGGCATGTAGCTCTCCTTCAATGTGACTGCTCGATGCCTGTGGACCATTAAAAGTGAAAATGATTTTTTATGCTATCCATTCATTTATATCTTGTTATGACAGTTGGGTAATAGATGAGAGAGGGAGCAGCAGAGGAGTCACAAAGAGAAACTTTGTTTATGGTCATTTCTCTTGGCCACACGCAGGGCTTAGCAAGAGAGCATTTCCTGTACTCACTCGCTCTCCACTCTGTCATTTGTGTAACTCACATCTCTGTTAACAAAACAAATCAATTGTGGCTGTATTAGTATTAGTCCTGCATACTTTTCTTACCAGCTGATTCACCAGTGCAATACAGAATAAAGTTAAAGAAGACGTGCTGCTTGTAGGGAAAATATCAGGTGGTTATTCTGATTAAAAATGGATCGAAAATTAGTTTGGGGATTTGGACCACCAAATCCCTCAAAAGGCAAAAAAGGCTGCTGTCATAGAGAGTAGGAAATGTTCAAATCAGGAGAACAGCATTCCGACAGTAAACATTTATTTTGCTGCTCTCATCAGAATGCAGTCATGAAAGAAGATGCATTAAACAAGAGAGGGACAGTTCAAACCTCAGTCACGACGCCCTGTTTTGTAACGGTTGCTTTGGTTTAAATCTAACTGCGACATAAATTCAAAATGTAGGGAATACTTCATATAGGACCCTCGAGCAGGTTTAGCTTTCTGAGTAGACCACACTTCCTGCTCTACTTCCTACAGGCTTCACCCTCTAAGAGTTGACACTGCACAATTATGAGCACAAGAGAGAATCATGTTCTTAATTCATTTCCACCTGTATTCTGGCTGCCGAATCAGATCCACCATACTGTTGGCTACACCAAACATCGGAAGGCCTGTACGTTTTTTGCCTGTTTGAATAGGTATGTGCAATGAGCCAAGGCCTCAGCCTTGACATTTTCATGTTCTTTGTTTCCTTTTTTTTATCAGACAATATTAAACTTAAATCTGTTTTAACATTCTACAAATTTTAAAAGGAAAATGCAGGAAAAAATAACCTCACGGCCCTCCCAGTTGTCGGTGGTGGCTGACTGGTTGTCAAAAAATGAGCTCAACTTCCTCACAGATGAGCTTTCTACTCCTGTTGGACACCCTTGAAGATTAGCTCAATCTTGCAATTAGCTCAATCTTAGCATCTCTTCACAATTAATAGCAGGACAGCTTTGTCCCTCATGTCCCACTGGCCAAATACCTGCCACTACCAGCTTTCCTTAACTTACCAGGCATTACAGAAAGAAGCAGGTCTGAAAGGTACTACAAGGTCTGCAAATTTATCTGCCATTTCTGGCGGCCTGGTGAAGGACTGCTGCTAATGTTCTTCACGGTAGCCTCACTCCACAGAGCCTCATTGCTGCACATGGGCAGCAGCAGTCAGAGCCTCTACATTTCAGAGCTCCGGGATCCAGCTTTCACACCACGGACTTTTAGAGCAGAGCTGACCACCATCTTAATTTCCAAAGAAGTTTTTTCGCTAGATGTCCTTCCTCACCTGTTCCCTCAGTGTATGTGTGCACCCCACTTAAACCAGTGTGTTGCTAAAGATGACAGTAGCATAGCCATCATTGAGCTACTGCCCTCTGCTGTCTCCCACATAGCGACTAGCTGGTCTCCCAGAGAAAGCTGGAGACACTGGAGAAGCCATGACAGCTGTCCTGGCTCTGGCTGTGCCGTTAATAGCTGGCTTCAACTTGCCAGCTTCTTTTTCAGATCAGCCATGAGCTACTGGATGGTCCCATTTCCCCCCTTGCTGGATTACTAGGACCATTTTCCCAGAGTGCCATGGTTCAGATGCACAAGCTGCAAATCAGCATCCAGAAACTTCTGCAAGATACAGTATATCTTGTCATGCAACTGCTCCAGTGCCCCACCACAACATTGGTCTTTACAGCCAAACGTGTCTACCAAACAAGCACCTTTGCTGGTGATAATAGCAGTTTGCATACATGTTTCTTCCCCGTTGAGCAGAAGTAAAACAGTAGTCTTTTTCCAAGGCCAACAGTTTTACTCTGCAGAATGATCTTCTCTGAGTCAGTCCTCTTTTGCCCTCACTAAGCACTTTGTGGGTGGTTCCACACAGACACAAATCTTTGTCCCCTTACACAGTGGTGCACCACCACACATATTACCAGTGGTAGCACAGCCCGGTCACTCCCTTGTGCTTTCATCTTTGAAGAATCTTCACCTTAAACGTGCATTACTAACTGTATAGAGTAACCATCAATGGCAATATTTCAACAGTCTGTTGAACACATGGCCCAGACGCTGACATGTGTTCCCAGCGCCTTGGCAGATCCCACCTTTTTTGAAGTGGCTTTTCCTATGAGCTGTGTCAGACTCACCAGCAGAGACATTTATGGGCTGGCTGAACATAAACTTGTCATAAACATAAGACTATGACTGCGTACACAAAGACAGACAAGCACCCTCTCGTAGAGTGCTGTGTAGTGTGGTAAACTCTGCTCTCCATGAACATTTGAATGACACACACACACACACACACACACACACATCTTGACCAAAGTAGGACAGTTGTCTCATCTCAAATGGGGTTCATAATTCCAACGGAAATGCTGACTCCTTGAGTCCCCTCCATTGTTTTCCCACTCCAAAAAAGCAATGCCTCCATTTTTGGACCAGTCACTGTATTAAAGTTTCATTGTGAAATGGCAGATGATCCATCATGTGTTAGTATGGGAAAGTCCACAAATCTGGCTCACTGCCACGAATCTGAGAGACATGTTTTCACACCCCCTGTCATTCTAAAGCAAAAGTTCCTCCGCACTTTCCCTGCCAGGGACTGCAACGACAGCTCAATTGCTGCCATTTGGCAATTCTCAGGACAACTAAAACTATATGGGAGCTTTTATGCAAGAAGGGAGTTGGGAATCTAGTAAAGACTGAATCTTATTGCTCTCTCTTAGGAAAAGTCAGCAGTGGGAGTTGCACAGCATCTACAGGGGCTTGGTATTCTTCAACCAGCCCTCCCCGCTCACCAGTGAAACAATTATGGTCATAGCGCACAAAATCCATGAAGGCATGTGAGAGATATTTAAGATTGTGTAAAAATAAATCCAATAAAAAATTATCCAATATGGTTGCCGCGGGAGGTTAGCAATAGCAACCACAAATGATAGGGATCCAGCTTAGACCACATTGAAAACATGTGTAAAGTTTTACAGGCTTCATTGAACTGGTTTTTAAGTTGCAGTGTGGCAACAAAAGAAATAACAATTATTATTATTTATTATTGACAGAATACGTCTTACCCCATCTCATTGGATCTGGCATTACATATTTGTATCTTGGCCTTTATTCATACCCTGTCATGCATTTCAATCTGGGTGATGTGTTTGATTGCTCCTTGATTTGTTCGGTTTGAGTGATTAAAACAAAAGATGCCCTGCTGGTGCGACATTTTATTCACTCACATACCCATCTTCACCAGTGAACGGGGAATTATTCTATTCATCCGATTGATTTAGCAGCAGATATGCTTGCATGGAAAGGTGCAAAGATAAGAAGAAGGCCAAGACTCCAAACACATCCAGTGCACTGAAGCCAGTGGGAAGACTCCATGGACGGATAATGAAAAAAAGGAGCATTTAAGGAAAATACGGAATAATGCAGCACAACAAGACCCTCAGGAAAACTGTGGCCCATTTTCTGTACTCCATACAACCTGGACAAACCCTTCCACAGCAAATATGACAAATATTGGCTCTTCTTCCTAACTATTAGATCTGGGTTGGCGTTTACCATGATGCAGCAGCACTTCTCTGCAACGTCCTGATCTTATATATTAACTGTTAACAGCCCTTAGCATCACAGTGGATATTGGTTACATCAGTTTTTTACCTTTAGACTTCTCTTTGAGGGTATACGTATGTATATGAAATCAACCACATGAAACATAAGATTCAGAGAGCATAGGCATAGCTTGAAAGACCCCACCTGCACTAGCTGAAGAAACTACTGTTAGGGAACAGCGTTGATCGATTGTCTACTGCCTGTGTGGGCGCTGCGCAGGGGTGTATGAGAAAATCTTCAAGTCTTTACAAGCACACTAGGGATGAAGCCGGAGGCGAAAGCGCTGAGAGGGTTACACCTAAATTCTTACAATCTGCAGATACTGTTGCAAAATGCAGAAACAAATTATAGGCAAAATCTGTGAACGCACACAGCCAAAAAAGCAAAAAGCGCAAAGAATATTTATGAACTTATATGGTAGCAGTTTTATTACAATCCAAGAAATATGAAACATACCTGGGTGACTTTTCGACAGGCTTGATCTCATTCTTGAGTGTTCAACAAAATGATTGACATACTTTGATGTGCTCCACAACTAAATCGCTTTGGTTTTCATGAAGATGGATAGCTCTGTATGACAGAGAACATCACTAGTTACAAATCCCCTGCTTGACGCAATGTTGGTGACTATGTTATAATTAGGGTTTGCCATAGGGTTTGATGGACATTGTGGGCAGGATATCCCAACCCCGGAGCTCATCTTGAGGACATGTAAATATGCTCATTTGCAGCGGGTGGAAGAGTAATAAAACATTCCCCCACCAGAGCTTAGTTAAGCTTGGCTCTGCCTCTGTGTTTGAGCACAGCAGGCAGTGTGTCACAGCAGCTTCTATGTGTGTGGCCTCCTTGTTTTGTCATCATTTCTTATGTGTTTAGGATTTGTCCGCAACAATCTGACCGCAGCATGTCGCCTTGTGAGTTGAATGTGGGGAGAGCTCATATGTGGCCGAGTTGCCCTCTGCTCTGTTTTAGTGTAAACATATACATATGTACAGATACATGTCTATGTACACACGTATGCACACGCACTCTGGGCAGCCACTTCCTCTAATGATTTATGAGAGCTATAAAGATATAATTGCTTTGGTTACATTTGGAGGATCAGAGGTGCCACATGCAGCGTGTTGTAACTGTCTCCATGTCAGCTGCTGCCCTCTGTGTGTCAGTTGTCCTCAAGCAATTGAGGGGAACACCTGAGACGTTTCTATATGATGCCAGCATCGGCAAGGCGGAGAGAGGAAAGAACACCAGGACATGTGTGGCTGTCTTGCTAATGGGACACTTAGACGTCTGGTCTTATGTCATTCAGTCCCAGTGTGCTGCATCCAATCGCCCCCCTATCGCAGGGATCTAGCTCTGCGACGATCGATCTGCGGCTAGCCTCCTCCACCCCGGCGGTCATAGCCCAGGCAACCGGAGCCATTAGGGTCCTGAGGCGTCCCTCTCACCGTCTACCTCCCCCAGCTCCAACACACACACACACACACACACACACACACAAACACACACAATTCTCTCTACTGCCTCTGCAACTCCTGGCCTGACCTTGATCTGCCTCGGGAGAACCCAGAAACTTTGTTGTTGCAGTCTGAGTACTCAGACATGAGTATAACTACGCTGATGAAAGTAGAACAGAGATGTGGCATCATTGTAAAGTTATTCAAAAGAACATTCTGGTAATTTACTCCAATTAAACTGAGTTTATACGCTAGTGTACTGATGCAGTGATGATGTGTTCAACCTTCAGCTGATGAACATTACGGGTAATGGCAATATGCGAAAAAAAAAGTTTGTTGGAGAAATAAGTACACAATCCAGTGGATGCTGTCAAAGCCAGCCAGTCAAAATAAAGCATCTTCTTGTCAAATACAATGACGCTGCATGTCATGATTGCTCATTTTACTTGAATTACAGTTCAAGAGCACACACAGTGCATGAATACATTTTCAACATGTATATTGGTTTTTAATTTTAAGGATGTAGGGGGACCAAGGGCAGCATTCTCTTGCTTGTTAATTTAGTTTTGTTATGAGAAATATAATCCTCCATTGTTAAAAATTTTGGTTCTCACATCTAATATGAAAGGATTTGTCATTCTAAAGGTGGCCAGTGCCCTGCAGTGAGTAAAACTTCCCTCCCGACACTTCAAGAGATACTCTGGTGAATGCTACACGTATGCCAGGGTTTGAACTTGCTTGATAGTGCGTCCACCTCCCACACCGATGGCGCACATTTCTAATCGGTAGACAGTGCCTATGCAACACAGGTTACACCAGCATCAGAAACCTTTTATTCCACTTCTTCCTACTCATGAGTCTTCTCAATTGTTGCAACCAAACTCAAGCTGCCTCTTTTGTGTATAAATGCAGAAAAGCTGAAACCAGATTGCTTGGTTTGTCCATTCCGGGCTCCTGTAAAAACAAGTCCCTGCAACATGTGGGATTCTGTGTCGATATGAAGGATTTATTTCACACCACTCAAAAAGAGTTTCATGTGAATAATCATAGATATGTGTGTTTAGCACCAATAGTTTCCTCAAAATTCATCACAGGCACCTTTAACAGAGAGCCAGTCTTTATGTTTCAGTCCTACATCATCAGGAAAATAAATAAATAAGACTTTTATTTAGAGGTACTACCCTGGCTGCATTATAAACCTTTTTTCTGCATGTTAGTTCGACATAAATAATTTCAAGAGATGGATGCACAAATATATATAGATATAGATAGAGAGAGAGAGAGAGAGAGAGAGAGCGAGAGAGAGAGAGAGAGTTTCAGAACAAACATGTCTTTAAAATGCTGTAGGTTAATAAAGTATTAATTATTTACCGCTCCAGTATTGCCATGGATGTACAGGTCATCTGAGGCATCTGCCATGACTCATGCCTTCTCATGTTGTATGGCTGTTGTGAACAATGTGCTGTGACGTTGGGGGCCTATAAGCTTATGAGTGGCCCTCCACCTCTTCCCATCATTGTCATCTAATATTGATGCTGTCTTCCGAGCTAAGCTCCAGTAATGAGGGGCTGATTTGAGATCAGCACACTGATAGGGATGATAATCTGCATATGCTCTCTCATGAAAATGGAGAAGGGGCCTCTTGAAATATCCCTGTATGTCTAGCTGCATAAAGTTTCAGCATAAATAGGCCAGAGGCAGATAACCTGTGAATGGAAAGGTGATTCCTGAATAGGGATTATTTGTACCCGAAATAGGCAGCATGGTGGTGCAGTGTTTAGCACTGTCGCCTCACAGCAAGAAGTTTCCGGGTTCGAGTCCTGGTTCCAGCACAGGATCTTTCTGTGTGAGTCTCCATGTTCTCCCTGTTCCTGTGTGGGTTCTCTCTGGTACTCCAGCTTCCTCCCACAGTCCAAAGACATCAAGAGGGGACGAGGCTGATTGATACTCTAAATTGACTGTAGGTGTGACTGTGAGTGTGAATGGTTGTCTGTCTCTATGTGTTGGTCCTGTGATGGACTGGTGACCTGTCCAGGGTGAACCCCGCCTCTCGCCCGAAGGCAGCTGGGATAGGCTCCAGCCCCCCCACGACCCTTAACAGGATAAGATGAAGAAAATGGATGGATGGATGGATGGATTAAGGGAGAGGAAAAGTCTGGAAATGTCTTTCTTTGGAAATTTTATTATTGTTTTGATAATCGTTATTTAACTTTTCCCCCCCACTATTAATACACTCAATTAATTTGTAAAATCAAATTGTTTCCAGGCGTGCAGTGGTTAGAACTGTCGCCTCACAGCAAGAAAGGGGTCTTTCTGTGTGAGTCTCCATGTTCTCCCTGTTCCTGTGTGGGTTCTCTCTGGTACTCCAGCTTCCTCCCACAGTCCAAAGACATCAAGAGGGGACGAGGCTGATTGATAGTCTAAATTGACCGTAGGTGTGACTGTGAGTGTGAATGGTTGTCTGTCTCTATGGGTAGGTCCTGTGATGGACTGGTGATCCCACCTCTCAGGCTGCTGGGATAGACTCCAGCCCCCACCCCCCACCACCCTTAATGGGCTAAGCAGTAGAAAATGGATGGACGGATGGGAAATTGTTTCCCCTGAATTCAAATGTTTCTATGTGTCTCTATGTGTTGGCCCTGTGATGGACTGGTGACCCAGCCAGGGTGAACCCTGCCTCTCGCCCGTAGCCGCTGGGATAGGCTCAGGATTAGCGGCATACCTGCCCTTCCTACTGAGCCAACTCACTTAAGAAATATATATATTTGATTCATATGAAATTTAAACCTCTCATCTGTCCACATCACAATTCCTGTTCCACTTTTCTTTCTTACATACTCAAACTCAGACAGCACTCACAAAACAGACTTGGAAACACAGGATGTGAATGTCCCGCAAACCCAAAATTGTTTTGTCTACACGGAGTAGCAAAAGCACATATTCAAAAGAAGCGCCTGTAATCACACTATTTCAATGATGCCGTTGTTTAGAAAAATAGAGACATGCACAGCGAGCACGCTGAGTGGCTTGTTTGCAGTTTGCTTGTATTCTAATATCTCCTTTATGCAAAGCTTGAGTGAAACACTGTGTGTGGTCCACTTGGGTCCGCTCTGCAGAGCGGATGGCCATGGTGGCTGCGTTGTTGTCTTTTTGACTTCATTTTTCAACATTGGTCAGTTTTGCTTATAATAAAACCAGATTATGAAAACATTTTGGAGTCCCGACGTGTACTGACGGATTCAAATATCAACAAGGAGATATGACAGAAAGTGCACCTAAAGCACTCTGCCAATGCTCATGTAAACAGCCCCAGTAAATGAATTGGAGGTTATTGTGACATTATTTAGCTATATTTCATCACTCTAGTTCCAGGTTTGCTCTGATACCAGCTGGAACTCCAAGAGAACAAAGCAAGGGGGGGTTCAGGTTAGACTGAGGTCCTCCATTGCTGCGGAGCATGTAACAAGATCTGTCCTTATTATTCATGTTAGTCCAAACACAAAGCAGGTTAAAAAGTACAAAACTTTTTTTTTTTGAAAGATGTTGTCCATACTCAAATGTACTGGGTTGTATACTAAAATGAGATATTTGTTTATGCTTATTTGTAAACTGTTTTGTTTGTACTGTATATAGAACTGGGATTGTGTTTTTTTTTAATAGTTTAAAAGGAAGTGGGAATACACACGCTACGTGTACCATCTGCAGCTGCCCAGTACAGTGTCAGCAGGATTCACTCGTGTAGGGAACACTTCAAAAGCGGACAAGCAAAATTATTTGACCACTCATGTCATTTAAGACAACAAATCCAAGAAAGGTGAGGATGTCAGTAAAAAAGACAAGCACTCAGATCAGCTTTTCTGAGACAGTTTGCATTGAATTATTTTGATTTTACAAACCACTACCACCAATTATATGCTTCATAAAACCATGTGACATTTTAAGCGTCATGTTGTGTGATAAATCTTCACATTTTAGGGTTGTTTTTGTTTTTGTTTTTTCACGATTATTTTTAAAAATTACCTGTGCAATAATGCAGCTGTTTAATCCTCATGCTGATGTCACACCTGTCAGGTAGAGGGATTTTCTTGGCAAATGTGAAGAGCTCACTAACAGATTTTAACACATTTGTGAACTAGATGCGCGCATACGAAACCTTTAGTGTGCACAGAGGTGAATAGGTTAAATTAATTGTTTTGAGTTACTTATCCTTTTCATTTGCATTATCCATCCATCTATCCATTCATATATCCATCCATTTTCTTCCTCTTCTTCCTGTTGAGGGCCGCGGGGGGGCTGGAGCCTATCCCCGCGGCTACAGGCAAGAGGCAGGGTTCACCCTGGACGGGTCACCAGTCCATCGCAGGGCCAACACATAGAGACAGACAACCATTCACACTCACAGTCACACCTACGGTCAATTTAGAGTATCAATCAGCCTCGTCCCCTCTTGATGTCTTTGGACTGTGGGAGGAAGCTGGAGTACCAGAGAGAACCCACACAGGAACAGGAGAACATGGAGACTCCACACAGAAAGATCCCGCGCCCGAGCCGGGACTTGAACCTGGAACCTTGGTGCTGTGAGGTGACAGTGCTGACCACTGCACCACCGTGCCGCCCTCATTTGCATTATTCATGAGTATTTGATTTCATTGTCTGTTTAGTCTTATTTAACATAATTCCACACTTGAATCATCACTTGTATCAGTTTTTTGTTATTAAAGTGATTATTTCTTTAATTTCAAATAAAATGGTATTTGTTTATCTGCTATCCTTGTCTTTTACTCAGCATCACTACTGAGTCATATATGGAAAATATATGGAATAGTGTGAATTAGTAGAGTTTCATATCGTTAACAATTTTAATTTAGCTTTTTGGACCACCTGTTGGGGTCTTGATAGCCACTTTTTTTGTGCTACCATATGATACCCGCCCTCTATTCAAGACTGAAAAAGCTTGAGCGTACCTGTGATGGAACCATGAACATGGAACCCCCCCCCCCACCCCCCCACCACCACCACCACCACCACCTCCACCAATGACCACCTCTCTGGAGAAATATTGCACTGTTGTGGGTGCTAATCATGTTGAGCGGTTCAGTCTTTCATAAACAAAGTGTATAAATTAGGCCACACTAACAATCTGGTAATTCAGTAGCCACTGGTGGACATTGTTTCCTCTTCCATTTCGGGGCGGATTATGAATGCGTGAGCAAAGGCGCTGCCCTCTTAATGATGGCCCTGTGATATTACAGCTGCTTACAATTAGCCAGGACTCCCCCCGGCCGCCAGAGCTCCCCTACCTAAATAAACAGTTGGACCTGGGAGGCTGGGCACAGTAAGCACTGAAACAACACGGCTGATTTGGACATCTGGTGGCGTAATAGAAACGACTCTTCCCCACTTTGACGAAATGAATAGGGATCAGAGTCCGGGTATAAATCCAAACCGTACAGATGATGAAGACATCTAGCGCAGGTCAGATGGACCAGTGAAAAATTGTGGGCTGTTGTAATAGAAGGACAATATTATTGAATTCTTCACAGGATAAAAAAATTACCATTAAGACTCATTAAAATAAGCACAAACTTACACTGTGTAAAGCTCTGTACCAACACATGTGCATTACGCTATCACCTCTATTACAAGCGTGTTTTTGAGAGATTTTGCATTTTATAGCTGTGTAACAGGTAGAAAAAAGGTTTTAGTACTGACTTTCATGCTCCTGAATAACTGAATAATGGAACTTACTGCTATGGGACATCAAACTTTTCGCATCCATCCATCATCTGCTAATCCAGAGTTGGGTCATGGGGCAGCAGCCTAAGCAGAGAAACCCAGACTTCTCTCTCTCCCCAGCTTTGTCCAGCTCCTCACAGTGAATCCCAAGGTGTTCCCAGGCCACTTGAGAGACACAGTCTCTCCAATGTGTCCTGGGTCTTCCCCGAGGCCTCCTGCCAGTGGGGCCATCCTTCCCTCACTTATGAATGTACTTAAATTCTTCCACTTGGGCCAGGATCTCATCCCAGACCCAAAGATGGCACTCCACCCTTTTCCGGGCAAGAACCATGGACTCGGACTTGAAGGTGCCGATTCCCTTCACTTCACACTCAGCTGCAAACCAATCCAGCACAGCTTGATGAAGCCAACAGGACCACATCATCCCTAAAAAGCAGAGACCCAATCCTGCAGCCACCAAACCGGATGACCTCAACACCCTGGCTGCACCTACAGATTTTGTCCATAAAAGTTATGAACAGAATCAGTGACAAAGGGCAGACCTGGTGGAGTCCAGCCTTCACTGGAAACAAGTCTGACTTACTGCCAGCAATGTGGACCAAGCTCTGGCACTGGTCATACAGGGGCGAACCACCCAAATTAGGCGATCCGATACCGCATACTACCAGAGTACCCCCCACAGGATTCCTCAAGGGGCATGTTTGAATGCCTTCTCCAAGTCCACAAAACACATGTAGGCTGGTTGGGCAAACTCCCATGCATCCTCCAGGACCCTGTCCAGAGTGTAAAGTTGGTCAACAATTCTACGACCAGGACGAAAACCACACTTCTCCTCCTGAATCACAGGTTTAACTATCTGACGCACCCTCCTCTCCACAACCCCCTAATAGACCTAAACAAAAAGGCTGAGGAATGTGATCCCACAATAGTTTTAACACATCCTCTGGCCCCCCCTCTTAAAAAAGGGGAACTACCGACCTGGTCTGCCAATCCAGAAGCACCGCCCCAAATGTCCATGCGATGCTGCCGAGTAGTGTCATCCAAGAATACCCCACAGCATCCAGGGCCTTAAGGAACTCCAGGCAGATCTCATCCACCCCTGGGGCCCTGCCACCAAGAAACTTTTTGACCACTTCAGCAAACTAAGCCCCAGTGATAGGAGAGCCCACCGTAGAGTCCAAAGTCACTGATTCCTCATTAGAAGACAAGTCGGTGGGAGTGAGGAGGTCTTTGAAGTATTCCCTCTATAAGTTTCCAACATCTCAAGTCAAGGACAGAAGCACACCATCTCCACCATACACGGTGTCGACAGTGCACCGCTTCCCCCTCCTGAGACAGTCGTGGTACTGGTGGTACAGAATTTCTTTGAAGTCGCTCTCCATGGCCTAGCCAAACTCCTCCCATGTCCGAGTTTTTGCTTCGGCTGCACACCACTTGGCCCGCCAATACCTGTCAGCTGTGCCAAAAAGGCTCGATAGGACTTCTTCAGCTTGATGGCATCCCTCACCATAGATGTCGCCCAGCAGGTTCTGGGATAACTGCCGCGACAGGCACCGACCACCTGACAGCCACAACTCAGCTGCCTTGACAATGGAGGTAAAGAGCACGGCCAACTCAGACTCAATATCCACTGCCTTCTTTGGATCATGGTTGAAGCTCAACCAGACATTCCCAGTAGACCCTCACAATGCGTTTGGACCTGCCAGGTCTGACGTTCTCCCCCACCATCGGAGCAAACTTACCACCAGGTGGGGATTGGTTGACAGCTCCGCCCCTCTCTTCACCCGAGTGTCCAAGACAAGTCCGACAACACGACCATGAAGTCAATCATCAAATTGCGGCCCAGGGTCTCCTGGTGCCAAGTGCACTTATGGACGCCCTTATGCTTGAACATGATGTCCATTATAGACAATCCATGACGATCAGAAGTCCAATGATGAAGCACCGCTCAGGTTCAGATCAGGGGGCCATTCCTCCCAATCACGCCTCTTCAGGTCTCACTGTCATTGCCAACTTGAGCGTTGAAGTTATTCAGATGGGCTTGAGACACAAACTTTAGAGCTCAAGTCTCAAGCCCACCTGAAAGAAGCTTCTGGAGGGTTGTTTTTTTTTCTCTGACTTAGCAAAGCTCCTTGAAAAAAAAATCTATATATCCAATCAGTAGTGGCCTCTGACCAGTTATCAGCATTAGAGTGACATGTTCATCTCTGAATGTTCCCCAGACATAATTATTTCAACTTACATTTTCTGTTGCTGTTAATCAAATGCATTGATCCAAATGTGTTTTGTTTGGCTTGAAGTGTCCTGTTCTTTACTATAAAGCAAGTGCACAGTTTGTGTTTTACTGACAAAGTGTTGGATTAAAAAGGCAGCCAAAGTCCTTCCATAAGCCAGGACCGTGAAGGTGCTTGTTCCATTCATGGCAGTTAAAGTTGGATTTTGAAATCAGAGTAAAAATAGAAAAGTAAAAACTGTATGTGAGCAACAGGTATCTGAACAGCACACATTAACATTTTAAGCTGACCAATATTAGAAATAGAGGGAGAAATTTGTTGAATCGCATAGATCTCAAGTTAAAGATATGTAAAGACCACCTAACACTGACATTTTTCACTGTTTGTGACACACACACATAGTGGATTTGCATGGATTACACACACCAGACAGCCATGTTCTTTACTCAGTCACTTCTCAGTCCCTTCTACCTGTTTCCTTTTTTCATTGCTGATGTTAAAATAAAACCCTAGCAATAATTTGCCTACATACCAACAATTTCAGCAGCAAGTCTTTTTTTAACATATAAACCATTTTAGAACATAAATCATAACAAAAGGAGTATGAGTCCATTTTCAACAAGAGCCACTGATACCTCAAAAAAGATTTTCATGAGAGGATGCCACCATAAACCTTAGGTAACAATAATAACATTAGAAGTGTGTTTAGTCCATAATTGAATTTTTAAAAAGTAATAATTCTCTTATTCTAATTTTGTTTTGTAAAGCATTAATAGCACGTACTTGAATCAGATCAGCATTCAATCTGTAAGGCACTTAGGCGGTATTGTCTTCATCATATTGTCTGTATAATCATTTTCTCCACAGCCTTTATATCATGTAATAATATGTTTTGGTTTTTTTATATTCTGCTAACCAAAATAATGACTGTCATTTTATGTACTTAAGTCACAGCCGCTCACTGCAAACTCTCCAGTTGGCTGATCAGTAATCAATCTGCTTTGATACATAGTTTTGTAACCTTGACTTTCGAGATAAAGTTGCACCCTTCCAGTGGAAAGGTCAGGTGCAGATGTTAATTAACCAAGAGGGAAATGAACTAATGGGGGTTTTCGAGTGGCATTTAACGAGACACCTAATCCCATGGAAAGAACAGCCATGGTATCACATTTTTTATTGGGTGTACAGTTCCTTGTACTGTGATGGCGGATGTAGTTTTTAGTGTTAAGACATTTCAGTATTGTTTTACTTAACTCAGCTGCATTAAATATAAAACCCGCACCTTTATTTTTCCTCTCCTGTGGCATGAGTGACAGGTTGTACTGGTAGCTGCTAGTTCTGCTGTATGACACAAAGTAAAGATCCCCACAACTGTGTACCTGAGGAAAGCTGTTGGATAGTTATAAAGCATGGCTTATAAAGTGTATAGAATTTATCACTCAGATTCTTAGTCTCTGGGTTTACATCCAATCAACCAAGCAATCAAGCTTTGGCTTTAAGCAATAATTTATAGTGCGCTTAATTGGACTACAGCCATTGTCCATGTATAGAGCGCTGCAGTGATGACATGTTTTTTAGGCCAACCCTGAAGTTTGTGTTGCTGGGGAGTCCCTAAAGCAAAAGCCTGTGAGTTTTTTCACATTATTATTTTTATTGTATATATGGTTCAAAATGTTTTGTTCATCATAACAATGTTCACAAATTGACACTGACATTTTTGCAGAGCTCTAAATGTCTCCTCATCCGTCCATAAATGCATTAACTACAGTAGGACCTACACAACAAGCACACAACACCAGGCTGATCTGGGACCAGTATAAACCTTAGGAAATTGATCCACAGCTGATTTATCTTAATATGTGGGGACAAATTCAAAATGACTGACTGATTTTAGTTGAACTGACACCGATATTTTTTTTCCAAACACAATGTAAACATACAATAGTGTCGTCGGTCATGATAAAACAGCAAAGGGGGGAAAAAATCCTTTAATTTTATCCTGTGACAGAAGTCCTCTAATGCTGGTACCTCATTTCAATCCCAGCATGCATTAGGGGGAATCTCGGTGAGACGCTCTCATCTGTTACAGCTCCAGAAAAAAATCTGGATAAAACACGTGTTAGTTCGTATTCACGGAAAGTTATAGTGTCAACATGGTGGTTGCAGAGGAGAACAAACACAGTAATGTCACACAGAGAGCAGGGACTCAGACCCACTTCCTGCGCTTTGCAGCAGGACTTCAGCATTCACCCCCCCTCCACCCAAACACACAGACACACATACACGCATACACACACACACACACACACACACACACACACACATACAAAGACTCCAAACAGTGAGTGCCACCTTGTGTGGTTTTGATCACGTCTGCTTCAGTGGCCGTGACTGTCACTGCAGTGCTTTGCATATGTGATTGTATGTGCAAGCAGAGAGAGTTTACACGCCATGTGCACTGGCTTTGAGAGCTAACATGGCATGCAGGTCACATGTCTCCATCAAGATGTGTAGGATGCCCAGGAAGCTGGCAACTCTACAGCAGTGATCTGCATTATGCTAGTCCACCAGTTTTTCCTTCTTTTGACCCCCTACCACTTTTCCTCCTCTTCTTCTCTTTATCTTGGTCCCCCAACCCACCACCCCCCTGGCTGTACACACACAACCCTTGTAGCACCATCTGGTCCACACTGGGGACTGCCACTGTCATCTGCTGATAATTACTGTCACCTGCACATTGCGCGGTGCGATAAACACTTGGCGTTACCAGTGGCAAGCTTCAGCACAGCAACGGTTGTTTAGACTGTCTCAGAGCTGGTGGGGGGAGAGAGAGGGGCTGCACAGGCAACTCGCACTTCAATGCAATATGAGGTACCTTCACTGATTCCCACACTTCCAGGTGAAGAGAGCACTCAAGATTCATGGCTCCAACAAATATTGCCCAGTTGCCCTGTTTGTCATTACTGCCATGATTCTTGGGTCAAGGCGTGGAGGGTTTCCCCGTCACATGTTTATACAGCTAAATCACTGACCTTTGCTTGCACAGGAAATCCATTTGCACTGATATACAGTATCTCTGTGATAAATACTTCCCTTCAAATATTTATAATGGAATCAGGAAACCACATGAACATAATAGTTTAAATTAGGCCCATCAAATGCAAGTGGCTCGTAAGACAAAATCCAATTTTTGAAGTTCAGGATAGTCTTTCACACGCTGCGGTGGGTATCAAAAAAAGAGAAAAGAAAAAGGAAGCTCTGGAGTAAAGGCCTGCGATCATAATGATTTAATGATGGGCTTATCCTTGCTGCAGTACAGTGTAAATCCTAGCAGCCAGAGAATATAGCTTTGTCCCTGCTGGTGGTTTATCCTCCGCCGCTTCGGCCTCTAAATCTGCTCGTGACACTGACAATTATTTGACCCTTGTGAGGAAGTTGAACCACTAAACACACAAAGGTTTGGAAGTTTGGAAACAAAACAATCCAGTTTTTAGTTTTAAACACAAGGGCAAACATATTTTATAACTGAAAAAACAATGTGCTTTGCTTTACAGAACAATCTTGTGTAGACATTTTTAACATTTCATGTCAAATGGAAGCTCCACTGTTTTGCTGTTTAGCTTTATGTCTGCTTGTGTGGCAATTTACAGTAGTTTTACATTTGGTTTATTGAAAATCACAGTGTGTGTGCGTGTGTGCGTGCGTGCGTGTGTGTGAGTGATTTTGGGAGTATTTTCTCCTATCTCATCTTTCTGATAACCATGGTAATGTCTCAGAGACGCATTTCATTTAGATGAGTTAATTATCGTGACTGAGCGAGCTTGTGTTTTGATTCATACAGCAGCTAAATTTGATTAAAATGTGAAGTGTGACTAAATACATTTTTTTTAAATATGCTGTAAAATGTGGCATATCACAAAGATGTTTTATGATCTCTCTGCAAAGTTTTATGTTTTTGAATGTTACTTGTATTTTTTTGAATGAAAAAGCAAAGTTTTCAAGGGATTGAAATGAATTAACAAGATATATCAAACCTGAGAAAGGTCCCTATTTCTTGAATTAACAACATAAACTCGTCATGCAAGAAAGAGTAAACATCCGTCCGTCACTCTATGGAGGAGCGGGCTGCATGATCTCATAATATTATAAATGTCACAGGGTCCATCAATAACAGTACAAAAATCAAGGTGACAGATGTTTTCACTGGAACTTGACCAAGAAGATTTTGTAATGAAATTATTTGTTTGTATGTTTTTTTTGAAAGCTAATTATAACTTTTTTTTAAAATATGCTTCTGTATTGATGAGTCAGTTTTTATTTTGTCACGAGGTGTTGTGCTGATAATAATAATGATGTGCTTTTTCCGATGATGCTAGTTTGAGAGACTTTAAAATTGCCAAGAGAAATGCATATTTTTTATTTTCTTTTTCATGGTGTCAGGGAGAAAAATGAAAAGGGAATGTTCAAAAATACATTTCAAATTCCATGATTTCCTTGGGCACACCTTTTTTTTTGACAAATTAAAACATAAACAGTGTCCATGTAACCTTGTTACGCCCAGGCACTTGGAAGTCCAGTGTGTGAGTAGCTCTGCCAGTTCACTGGTGTTACATTGAAGTATTTCCCTTGACAGTTGACTGTAGAGGAGAAAATGTTCCTGATTGGAGTTCCTAAACTGTCCCCAGTGGTCTGAGAGCAGCTGATAATTGTGCACGGGATAGATGTCTATATCAAATAGTTTACAAAATGAAGCCAGCTGTGTTTCCCCTGCATACTGTGGCTTCCTGACACGCACCATTAAACCTTATTAGCTACTTCCTTTAACTGAGATCCTCCTCACCCCATCTTCCACCCCTCATATTAACGTTTTGGTCTTTTTTTTTTTTCTGTTCCTCCCGACTGGAAATTATTTGCTTTATTGTAGAGTATCAACGCTGTAGTTTTCTGACGCAACAATAATTAGCACTCTAGAATATAATCATGGATGAAAGCTGTGTGATTGTAGTCTTTTATGCGCAAATTTCAGCAGATTGTTTATCACTTTGTTCTGCCTTCACCCCCCCCCCTCCCCATCACCTCCACCTTTTGGTTTCTCTGCTCATCTTGGATCCCTCTGTCAGTCTAGGTACCTTCTCCCAAAGGTCCTCTCTTCAACGCACCGCTCACAAGCCATTAGCTTCAAAATGACTCATAAAGAATCAATTGAAAATGATCACAATAGGAAGCGGGATATTGAAGGGGACTCTGCGCGGCTCATGAACAGATGTCAGCATACACGTTGTAGGGGAAAGACATTATTGCTTCATTCAGACATTACCAGCGCAGCCAAATGGGGACTATAATTGCAGCAATGTTTAGATATGACAATAATTTCTTGGAATGTGAGAGAGGCTTGTGAGCTGAAATGACTCCAAGTACATGAACAGGTTCCCTGCTGCTAAGTGGGAGAATTCATCAATCCAGACAGAAAGGGAAAGAGGATGAAATATTATTTGTATCCCCGTAGTTGGAGTATTTATGTACGCCAAGCTATGGAGATAATAGTAGAGCTGAGAGTGTTGATGTAACCTAAAGTTGTTGGTGTAATTACTGCTTGTACATGGGTGGTCCCAGTGAGGATGGAGGGTGTAGAATAGGCATGTATATGTACATTGTAGTGCTGAACAGATTTAGTTACAGACAAAAAAATGTAAAAATTGGAACTATGACTGAATGAGACTCTGATTACGAGGTTTGTCAGGATGATAAAAGGTGATTTCACTGTTACAAGTTTACATTTCACTGGGGATGTGCTTTTCACATAACCAAGAATTATGACTCATGCTCACACAATATTGTGTAAACATAAATATTAGTGATTAGTCACTGTTTTGGTTGAGCGTAAGAGTGTTTGTAGGTCAAATCAACACTGAGGGGTGTTGACTTTAGAGCTACGACGTGTAGAATGCCGTACTGTAAAGCAACTTAAAATTATTCCAGCAGCGGATTTTGCTTGCTCTGGTGTCTATAAGGTCGTATTTACATTCAGTGGCTGAACACTAACTGACTAACTTTTTTCTTATCGCCACCGTGATTGAAATGGAGTTGTGGAGGTAGGGATGGGGGGGGGGGGTATAGAGGTGAAACTAAATGATCGGTCAACTATTTTTTATCTCCTGAATGTGATCTTAAGTCATCGTCGTCCTCCTCCTCTGCTTTATCTGGTGGGTCCGGGTCTCGGAGGCATTCCGGGAGAATCCTGAGGCGTTCCCAGGCAAGCCGAGAGATATAATCCCTCCAGCGTGTCCTGGGTCGGCCTCGAGGCCTCCTCCCGGTTGGGCATGCCTTGAAAACCTCCCGAGGGAGGCGTCCAGGAGGCATCCTCACCAGATGCCCGAACCACCTCAACTGACTCCTCTCGACATGTAGGAGCAGCGGCTCTACTCTGAGCCCCCCCAAATGACTGAGCTTCTCACCCTATCTCTAAGGGAGAGCCCAGCCACCCTGTGGAGAAAACTCATTTCGGCCGCTTGTATTCGTGATCTCGTTCTTTCGGTCATTACCCAAAGCTCATGACCATAGGGTTGGAACATAGATTGACCAGTAAATCGAGAGCCTCGCTTTTTGGCTAAGCGCCCTCTTCACCACAACAGACTGGTTTAGCACCTGCATCACTGCAGATGCCACACTAATCCGCCTGTCAATCTCCCGCTCCATCCAACCCTCACTCGTGAACAAGACCCCGAGATACTCAAATTCCTCCACCTGAGGAAGGACCTCCCCCCTACCTGGAGTGGGCAAACCACCCTTTTCCGGCTGAGGACCATGGCCTCAGACTTGGAGGTAGTGATTCTCATCCCAGCCGCTTCACATTCGGCTGCAAACTGTCCCAGCAAGAGCTGGAGGTCGTGGCCTGATGGAGCCAAGAGGACCACATCATCTGCAAAAAGCAGAGACGACATCCTCCCGCCACCAAACTCAACCCCCTCCACCACCCAGCTGTGCCCAGAAATTCTGTCCATAAAGGTTATGAACAGAACCGGTGACAAAGGGCAGCCTTGGCAGAGTCCAACCCTCACCGGGAACAAGTCCGACTTACTGCCGGCAACGCGGACCAGGCTCTCACTCCTCCGGTAGAAAGACCGAATGGCCCTTTGTAAGGGACTATCCACCCCATACTCCCGGAGTACCCCCCCCCCCCCCCCCCCACAGGGTGCTCCTGGGAACATGGTCATAAGCCTTCTCCAGATCCACAAAACACATGTGGACTGGTTGGGCAAACTCCCATGCCCCCTCCAGCACCCCAGCGAGGGTGAAGAGCTGATCTACGGTTCCACGGCCAGGACGAAAACCACACTGCTCCTCCTCAATCTCAGGTTTGACTATCGCTCAGAGCCACCTCTCCAGCACCATGGCATAGACCTTACCAAGGAGGCTGAGGGGTGTGATCCCCGATCGTTGGAACACACCCTCTGGTCCCCTTTCTTAAAGATGGAGACCACCACCCCGGTCTGCCACTCCAAAGGCACCGCCCCCGATGTCCATGCAATGTTGCAGAGACATGTTAATCAAGACAGCCCCACATTATCCAGAGCCTTGAGATTCCCAGGGTGGATCTCATCCACCCCCGGAGCTCTGCCACCGCGGAGTTGTTTAATTGCCTCGGCGACTTCTGCCCCAGAGATTCCGAAGTCCAATAACTGCACACCACTCGGGTTCAGGTTGGGCCTGCCGTTCCTCCCAATCATGCCCTTCCAGGTCACGCTGTCATTGCCCACATGAGCGTTGAAGTCTCCCAGCAGGACAATGGAGTCCCCAGTAGGGTTCATCCAGTACCCTTCCCAAGGACTCCAAAAAGGGTGGGTACTCTGAGCTGGTGTTCGGCACATAAGCGCAGACCACCGTCAGGACCCGTTTCCCAACCCGAAGGTGCAGGGAAGACACCCTTTTGTCCACCGGGGTGAACCCCAACATCCAGGCAGAGACCCCAGCCCTCCGCCTCTCACCCGGAGCAACTCCAGTGAAAGAAAGAGTCTAACCCCTCTCAAGGACTTTGGTTCTGGACCCGGAGCTATGTGTCGAGGTGAGGCTAACTATATCTAACCGGTAACGCTCAAGCTCTTCCAATAGCTCCGGCTCCTTCCCCGCCAGAGAGGTAAGTTCCATGTCCCAAAAGCTAGCTTCCATGCCTGGGTGTCAGACAGCCGAGGCCCCTGCCTTGGACTGCCACCCAAGCCACAATGCATCGGACCCTTCCGGGTCCTCCTATGGGTGGTAGGTCCAAGGGAAGACGAGCTCATGTCTCCTTTTCGGGGTAGGCCCGGCCAGGCCCCATGAACCAAGGCCCGGCCACCAGGCACTCGCCATCGAGCCCCTACCTCGGGCCTGGCTCCAGGGTGGGGCCCTGGTGCCCCTCCGGGCTGGGTACATAAACTCCTTGATCTTCTTCTTTTGTCCATGAGGGGTCTGTTGAACCATTCTTTGTCTGGCCCTTCGCCTAGGACCAGTCTGCCTTGGGTGACCCTACCAGGGGCAAAATGCCCCCAACAGCATAGCTCCTAGGGTGACGGTTCCAGGAGGAGGTGATCTGAAGTGTTGATGTCAATAGTTGCCGCCCTCGCATCAACTCATTGGGATCCTTTTGAACAAATAAACATAAAACCCTTTTTAAACTGTTCTTTTTATCTGTATAAGTATGTTCATGTTTTTGCACGAGAACACGTTTTCTCAAATCTACGAGAAAAAGAATACATTAAAAAAATGGCTTAAAGGTCCACTGGGACTTAAGGATGAACTGACAGGTTTTTGATGGTTAAAAAGTCACAGCTTCCTCATATAAACTTGGGATGTCTGTGGAACTGCTTCAGGGAATTTCTCTAGATTTGCCATAAATGTCCACTGGGACTCGTGACTAGACTGAAAATGTTAGGGGGTCAAATAACCACTGATCTCATAAAGCCCTGAGAACATTAATTTAAATATCGTAGAAACATCCACTTGGACTCAAGGATAACCGGGAAAAAATTTATGTGGTAAAAAGTCAAGGTCACTAGCTGACACACATCAAAAGTTACAAGCTTCTAAGTCTGATAACTTGTTTACTATCTTCTATTTTTAGGGCAGTTTTTTATTTTCCAGCAAATTTAAAATGTTTTATGGAAATATTTGTTCTTTACCATATTTTGTTATTTACCAAATTTCTGTCTTCCACAATAAAATGCACAGAAGGTATCATCGTGCATCCTTTACCATATATTAGGACGAGACACTTGTTTAATCCTTTTTAATGTGATAGCATCAGTCCTACGGAGCTATTCTTGATCATAGAAATAATTCTACCATTCTGAGGTTTACTGTGGGATACACACACACACACACACACACACACACACACACACACACACACACACACACACACACATATATATATATATATATAGTCTTCTTGACCGGGAGACTTCAGGAACCCCGGAGGGACCCTCTGGTTGGATGGTGACTTGTCAGCTTGTAAAGTAAGGAATGCCTGTTTAGCTTGGGCCCCTGCAGAGTCCAGAAAACCCTGAACGAAAGCAGCTGACTCACCCTTTGGTCTGTGAGTCAATTTTTATTGTAACATCTTCACATTTTCCGTGACTCATATAAATCTCATCATGATGCTTTTCGCCAATAAAGTCAAGTCACAGTGACAATATGAAAGGGTTAAACTTTCAAATAATGAGGCAAAACTGTGTAAAAGCTAATCTCTGTCAGCTCAAACTTCTCTAAGCCTGTCCTCATTTGTTTTGGGGTTTTTTGTTTTATAATATCTGTCCAGCTGGCTAATATCTGTAATGTGAATCCATGAAGAACACGGATGCTTCCACTTGGGAGGCAGACGACCGATCAGATGAAAGAATGATTTTAGCCTGACTGGCTTCAATGAGACAGGAACACAGCATGAACTACAGACCTGAAGTGTAAGTTATGCAAAAGCTTGTGCACAGATGAGCATTATGTGTCTCATTTAAGCTCATTTTAAGAGGTCATTTTGGTAAATGAGTAAATTACATGCCATTCTCCATGCCTGCACACTTACAGGTAAACAGTTGTCACTATTTACCTGGATAGCCTCCAATGATCATCACTGAGTCTTTTCCGTGATAAGTCTCAAGAAGGACCAAAGCAGCATGTGTTCAGTTATAAGTAGATAATCACATGCATTATTTGTTCGTTTACCCAGAATTTGTAACGCAAGATAAATTTGACATGCCACTTTGCGTTCATTGGTGAGCAGATTAACTTGATATTGAGGGTCAGAAACACATATTTCTTCTCTCTCTCTCTCTTCGAGGGCCTCCCACTTGTCCTTGAAGCTTTGCGAAGTGTGATTTGTAAATGAGATAGGCGCGTATTATAGACCCTTGGTATTTCTCTTGGCGCCCTGCGATCAATTAAAGCCCGACAATAATAAATGTATACATTTAGAGGGATTTTGCTGCGGTGACAAATGATTTTACCCTTGAGCTATTGACATTGTCTGGGAATACGCTGTGTCTGTCCCTGTTGTGTATTCTGTCTGAGGGTCCCTTCCTCTGCTCGGGGAGTCTGAGGACATGGCAGACACATATTCATCATTAACATGTGGACATGGATGTGCGCGCGCACACACATGCATTTTCCCCAGGTCACTTCATTGTTCTTACTTATAATGGGATTTAGAGAGAAATATCTTCTGTTGCTAGCTGATACAATCGGCAGATAGAGGTAATTGGAACCCCTGTAGTCAACTGAATGATGATTGTGAGCTCTCTTATTAAGTGGGACAAGAAAATTGAAGACTGGATGCAGTCACATGTTCCCGGCTGACATTTTCTTTACTCATTAATTTCACAACTCTCTTCTCAAATGTTTCTTTTTCATTAATCTTGCTGTATGCTTCTCTCTTTCGTTCGCTTTCACTACTTACTTGATACTTTTGAATCTGACATGAACATTGGAAGATATATCTTCTAATCCCCTGTTTTTGATTTTATTCATGGCTTTGATATGCTGCCTAGTTCATATGATTGATTGGTTGAAGGGGATGATGGAATCGTAGTAATAGAAGTCATTAAGATGGTGGGGATCTAATATTACCAATCTGCGAGCCCCTGAAAGATCCATCAATAGGTGAGATATTTTCTCCAGAAGAGGTGGGGGCCAACACATTTAACATATTTCAATAACGTCATTTTCATGTGGGGCAGGTCAGGCTGTGAGTACAAAGGGCAATAGTGTTGGAGTGTGTGAGTTGAATCGGGGTGTATGCTAAGCAAATCAATAAAACATTAAAGGCAGCATGCAGAGAGCAGCCCATTTGGTACCTGTCTGCCAAGGGCAATGGTCTAGCCACTCAGAAAAGAGAGAAGGATTGGAGTTGCTGGGCTTGAGGAATGCTCCGGCGCTAACATAATTGGAAGGTAGTTGCCTTATGACTGCAAATTGGGTTTTTGCTCTTCATCAATAGGCATTTTGACAAGCAACGTCCATCACAGCGCATCTCACTCTCGCCACGCAGAGCAGAGAATGAGTCTTAATAATTACATTAAATCTCTCCCTCGCACCCCCCCCCCCCCCCCAGCAACCTCATTGTTGGACAAGGGAAGCAACATGGTATAATTAGATTTGATTGGGATGGTGGAGGTGGCAGTGCAAAAAGGGGGGGCGGGGGGGTTAGATATGTTTCCGCTGAGATTTGCTGATGAATGAAGTTACCATAGCGATGTGCATCTGTATCCACTGGTGCGTAAAGCATAGAGCAAAGCACGTTGGCACGCAAGACATAACATCTGAGAACATGCCAGGCGTCTGATGCTGGCCTGCTGTGAGAGAAGAACTAACAGGGCATCAGTGCAGATCTGCATCAGTTATGCTGGACGGATCGTGTGCAGTGTTTCACCTGTGACTCTTTGGTTAAAATGGCAGTATGAAGCTTTTTATTTGGTAGGTTTAACTCTTCAAGGAACATGAAAGCTTTTTGGAAAACACAATTTTTGTTGCAATCCTACCCAGAAACAGACCAGAAAAAAGATACCTGAGCTGAGACCCTCAGAGATCGATTGACAGCTGGTTAGTTAAGAAAAATTAGTGGAATGGGAATTGACAATAGTCATCAAATACACTTCCTCCAAAACGGTCTTTGAAATTGCAAGATAATTTTGTAGAATCAGGAAAGTAACTGGATCTGCTCTCCTTGGGTGCAGTGATTTCACACAGCACCTCAAAAAGCCCTGTTTTAACTTTGGTTAGCAAAACAAAACCAAACAAAAAGAGAGGATATTGAGAATTCCTTCTGGACAAAGCATGATTATGAACTTTGAATATTTCGTGACTTTTGTTAGTGTTCTGCTAAACTCTGTGGGTCTCAGATACCACATGCAGTATCGGAGAGAGAAGGGTATCCATTTTCTGTCATGCTGTCTTGCAAATATGTGTATTAGATCAAAACTTGCCGTATTGTTGTGATCTGTAACTCAAACAATTACGCCAGTCATTATAAATTAAGGTTTTTAGTTTACTTTAGTTCTTTTTGAGGTACACGGGAGACATAGATCTGCTCTGGTGAAGAAACAATTTAGTAGTAACATTAAGAATGAAATTCCAGATTCAAGCATCCAGATATGTTTTTGCTGCAGGGGGGGCTGGGCTTAGCATTAAAGATGGGATGAGGAGCTCATGTGTCTGGAGGGAACGTGGAGCAGATCCTCTGCTCCTTCACATCCAGAGGAGTCGGTTGAGGTGATTCGGGCATCTGGCTGGAATGCCTTCAGGACACCTGCCGCTGGAAGTAATCCAGCCTCATGGTCGACCTAGAACATGCTGGAGGGGTTATATTTGTCATCTGGCCTGGAAACGCCTCAGGTTCCCCCTGGAGGGTGTTCCTGAGGAGAGGCAAGTCACACCTTGCTCAGTCTGGATGAACCACAACGTAGCACTAGAATGGATGATTGGAAGGATAATTTTGGACATTCTGTTAAGAAAGAAGACAGCCCCTATTTTTATTTTTTAAATTAAATTATAAATTCCTGTTTCATTCAAATTCTCCTCCACACACTGCACTGCTTTGCTCAGACCTCATGTTGTGAACTTAACATTCACCATCGCCCTTTTGATGCTGCGAAAAATATTTTGGTGAAGCGAGTCATCGAGATATTACCTGAACCTTGTGGTGGCAGCGGAGGAAAACTCTCCCCGTGACTCAGAGGTTGCTTAGACGTTTTGGCCCAACGGTGCGCTGACTAGATAAATCAGTTATTTAGTAATAAAATCCACACTTGGCCTCAGCGGAGCCGAACGCCACGCAGACAGACATGACTGTACATTTCCTGCAAGTGGCAAGACTTTGTTGTTGACAGGAAAAACTGTTGCTCCACTATCATCATCATTACTGCTGCCAGCACCCACACATGAATCCCACAGCTGAATGCAACACGTTAAAACAGCGGGGTGAGGAAAAGTGAGCTCATTAAAGGCAATTATAATACATCAGGATGTAATCCATACACGCTGATGATGTACCGGATGATACCACTGTTGACTAGTATCAGTTCAGACTTGTACCTGTAAAGTTTTGTGTAATTGAGAGTTTTGGCGAGTGAGAACATTTCAGCTTTCTTACCCACATGGTGGCGAGGGTTTAAGGTGTATCTTTAAAGAGACCTTTTAACAACACACCGCTTTCTTGGTGAGTTATTTAATGTAAAAAAAAAAAAAAAAATCAACCTCTGAATCAGTGGATCTGTTTAGCTCAGGGTTATCAACATATTGTCTGGAGAACCAGGAACCACCCCCCACTCATCTTTGTGTCTGCTTCTTGTAAACACAGAACTGGACAAGTATAACAACAGGAAGTGTGTGACAGAAAGCTCTGTTTGGTATACAGTTTGATGTGTCATCACACTGGGTTTATGGATGTTTCTATCCTTGTTTTTGTTTTGAAATTGTGTAAACTTTTTTGCCAGAGATGTACACAGATAACAGAATGTTTGGGTTACAGCTTGTTTAGTCATCCTAGCGTCTGTTATTGCAGTTATAATGACAGGCAATAATTGCAAATATCATTTTCATGAGGGTTACAAGGATGGTGTGTGATGCTGGATGATAAATGAGAAGGCTTAGAGGGATTTTTATGCTGCTAAATAAAACCACTGTGATTGAAATGGCCTCTAAGGTGACTTTTTTAAGTGAAAGATTTTCTATTTATTTTTGTTCTCTGTCATTATGCTTTTCTGCTAAAGAGAAAGGCTCTGTTTTTAATCATTATTCTATGGCGTTGTCTTATGCTAACCACCTATGTTATTATTGCTTGTTGCCTTGTTATCTTGAGAATACATCCGTTACCTTCTGACAGAAAGTTAGATTTGAGAGTGATTTATTTAAAAAGATAATATCCCTTGTAAAAAAGATTACAGTGATAAATAAATGTATTGCAGGTACGGCCTTCCTCAGCTTCCGTACATACTGCAACTGTTGCTCAGGTTTCATAGGTTGTTTCCCATGTGACTTTCTTTAAAGGAGAAGCCTGAAAAAAACACACACACAAAAAACAATTATCCTGGCATT